>NW_026614615.1:0-163042 GCF_030052815.1 Hevea brasiliensis | reverse complement strand
AATTTATGGTGTGCGCTTGCTCCACAAGGCACTAGGGAGGGTTCATCCTTTTCATTGCTTTCTTCTGTAAGGTCTTCCTCAGAATCACTTGAAGTAATGGCAGTTATGGGGATTTCAAAATTAACCAGAGGAATTTCTGAGTCTATTGGATTATTAGGTGTTAATTGATGAATGGTCCTGAATGAATAAAAAAAATGTATTATAAGGATGGAATTCAAAAGAAAGAGAGAATTGGATTTAAAATGCGCTATTAATTCATTAACGCTTGTGCCATAAGAAAAGGTCCATTTACAAGATTACACTTGTCACCATGGACAAAATGATCAAGTGTAGATAACCAAAGGTACTTTACTCAAATTGAGTACGTGGATGTCCTCGCTTGTCCAATTGTTCAGCTCTTGCCCTCACCATTGGCAGACTAGGGCCTCATACAAGGAATCCAGCTGGATAACATCTATGGATGGATCATCTGGTGATTCTTCAGATTTGCTTGATGTTGAATGACCGTTTAGTGAAGATCTCCGTAATTCTGGACTACTTTCATCTTTCCCATTTTCCGATCGAACCTTTGATCCCGAGCATTTTCTCATCCGTAAACGCCCATCCATAAGGGCATCTGCCTCATAACCCAAACCGCAATGCCTACCTTCCGGATAGTTGGTATGGGTTCAACGATTCTCGTAATGTGGCGCCTAGGCCTTTGCCTTCTTCGCACTCCACTCCTTGTCATTATTTTGGCTACCATAGCCATAGCCCTCCATTTTCTCGAGATGGTTTCTTGTAACTCGAGGGCTTGGAAGGAGCTTTCTAATGACTCTCACCGCCTCCACATAGGGAAGTGATTGCGCTTGGTGACTAGCAAGGCCTCCTCTCCTTTCATCGTGACGATTTTGCCGCCCCGATGTATTTTATTTTCTCGTGCAGAGTTGAGGGAACGGCGTCGCAGAATGGATCCAAGGCCTCCCAAAGAAGATAGTATAGGCAGCTCAATGTTCATCACCCGAACGTGACGCTGAAAGTGCATGCGCCAATCAAGCTGCAAGTCAATATCTCCCAACACTTCTTCTCGTACCGCCAAAGGCTCTTACCACCATAGCACTTTGACGTATGTCCGATTGGTCAATCGCAACCTAGCTAAGGTAGCGCTAGGGAGTACATTGAGAGTCGACCTGCTATCAATAAGTACCTTGACTACTATACAACCCTTACACTTCATCGTTACATGTAGAGCCTTAGTGTGCCTTAAACCCGCAGGTCTATCTCGCCCTCCGAGAAAGTAACAAAGCCGATGCCCGGATTTGTCCCACTATCTTTCAAACCGCCCAAGTAATGTCTGGTTTACAAAGGCCCGATCCAGATTCTCTGCAAGGTTTGCTCTGCACTTCCGAACTCAAGATCGTTGATAACAAATAAATTCAGTGCAGAGTTTTCTCAACCGCCCACCACATCATACTCGCTTATTTCATTATTTGGAGCAGCAGCTCTCCTCTTCTTTATGCTCAAGCAGCTCGCTTCCTCTGCCTTCTCAACCTCCTCTTCAGTTGTTCTTCAATGACTTTCCTTTTCTTTTCTTTTCTTCATATCAGAACACCTCCCACTTCGAGTTATGAACTTGACCTCTTGCTCAAGGGAGGAGGGTTTTGTGGCAAGGGTTGGGGATCGATCCGGGAGTAGCACCGTGGTAGGTCCAGATAAGTCATCCAAAGTGTGCATGAGGAGTGAAACATGGCTTAGGAGGTGCCCGAGGTGAAGCAAGGCTAGAGCTTGCATCGCTTGACGCTCCTGAGTGAAGACTTGGAAATTGTAGTTCCTAGGTTTGGTGTGGGTGTTGGTAACAGGAGCCGAGATGGGGCTCTGATAACTGCATCGTGGTGAGGCTACCGGGGTGAGAAAGTGATTCTGGTTTAGGGTGGGAGCATTTTGGCTATATCTAGTGGTATTCACTCCTCTTCCATCTTCGACTGCCCGCATCTCGTAACCTTGAGAGACATTAAGTTCCAAACCTCTTGCTTGAATCCTCACACTCGCACTGTGATCACCGCTCTCCATGATAAGGACACCCTGCACTCTCTTCCAATCCCGCCACCCGAGGGCAGGTAGCCTTCCTCATTGCCACAAAGAAAATTTCCTTGAAGTAAGGAACCAGCTTGTCTACTTCAATGCTGATCCTTCTTCATCGATTCTATCATATTTACACCACCGCCGCATTATGGTTAGGCAAAGGGGTTTGAGGTAACATTGGGAGGGAACCATTTCTCAATCTTTAACCACCGCTCGACAAAGCGCACTCTCCCTTGAGTGCCCCGCAGCTTATCTGCTGAGTGCCCTTGTGCCCTCCATGATACTCACAACGGCAAGGGTATCATACCACCCGGGTATGGAGGCTGAATTGGATCTAGGGAACTGGTACGATTTGGTTTATACCGACAAGGTATCGGTATATTTCACCGAGTGGGAGGAAGAGGTGGATCGTGGTTTCTTGGGGTCTTGGGTTGTTTTGTGGTGGTCTTGGTTGAGCAGAGGAGGCGGTGGTTTCGCTGATAATTTGTAGGTGGGGATATTGTGGGCGTGGGTGTGGATAGTTAGGAAAGGAGGTGGAATGTTGGCATCGCTTGGCCATGAGGGGAGGATATGGCCGATAATTGTTTTGAGGGAATGGGGAGTAATTATTCACGGTGACCGAATGGACATCACCCTCCTTTTTCTTGCCAAAATTGGCGCTTTTCTTTGCAGGTTCTCACCAACTCCCGCAATCGTCCCATTCTTAGGTTGGCCTCTATCCTTTCGCCACCGTATGATGTCGAGAAGCCATGGAAGTGTTCCCAATCATCAAGTTGAAGTAAGGGGCCTTCAAAGTTTCGATGAACAGAGAGCATAGCTCATTGTCGGCCACCGAGGGATGCACTTCGCCGCCTTTTCTCTCCATCTCGGCATATTCCTTGAAGCTTTCGCCTTTCTCGCACTGTGTTCGAGGTCCTTCTCGTGGGGCCACATCGCAGCTTAAATTTGTACCGCTTAAGAAGGCATCACTAAATCCTTCCAGAGCGCAGCTTGCTCTCGCCCAACCGAATACACCACCTCAAAGCCGCCCTCGAGAGGCTCTCATGAAAGAAGTGGACCAGCCTATCGCCCTCTGTCAGAGCATATCTTGGCGATATAGGTGGCCAAGTGAATGCGAGGATCTCAATTCCGTGTACTTGTCTAAATCGTGACCTTGAACTTGGGAGGCACCACCACATCGGAACCAATCTAAGCGATGCCACGCCGATCGAATCCATACATATTCAGCCCTTCAATTGCTCTCAATCTCTCCTCTAGAGCAGATAGTTTCTCACTTTCTTTTGTCTTATTTTCCCCTCCCACTGCATGGAATACTCCCCCAGTTGGGGGATGAGGGGTGAAGTGAATGGGAGGGAATATATTTGAAGGGTATGGGTCGATGTTTGGAACGGTTGGGTAATGAGAGTAAGGTAGGTCATTATTTGTGGTAACCGGATTGACAGTGATTGTCGGGTCCGGGATGGGAGACTGAAAGGTAAAAGAAGTTGAAGCTTGGTGAGGATCATTTGTTGTAAGAGGTGGAGGAGGTAGTGGTAGGCTAGGCTCTGCTGTGGGTTTATTCTGGGACATTTCCCTCATTAGTCTCATAAGTTCTGAGACCTGATCTTTCAATTCGGAAACTTGCCCCTGTAGGTTCTCAGACTTGTTCCCGATCTTCCATTATCTTCTTTGTCCGAGATCTTGTTAAGTACACTGCTTGGAATCAACTGTGCTTGGTCAGACTTGCCTTGTTTGAAGCAATATTGATTTCCTGTAAGAAGTAAAAAAAGAAGATTTTAAATGAACTTTGAATTTTGCAAAGAAACTAAAAGTCCTGGTCTGGATGAAGGATACAGTGGCATTTGAAAGAAGGTTGAAATCTATAAAAGGATAATCGCATCAATTTTATCATGGCATCGTTCGATAGTCTGACTGTGAATGACTGGATTGAATGCGCATTTATGATACCTGTCCATATAGCGCATTCAATTTTCACATAACCCTAGCGAGGGAGTTCCTACGGGAGTCATATTATTCATTCACAAATTTACTAAACAATGGTCCAGAAATCATTTCATTAATTGAATAATTTGTACATCGTATCCTCTACATTGGCCTAGGCTCTGGAAGGTTCTTTATAATAAGATGACATCTTCTGAGATACTCATATAACCTTTCTTCTTGCTTGGCAGGGTCGAATGCTTTGAGAGCATATTCGGATTCAGGTAATAGTTCTTGTTTTCCCTGTGCTATCGTTCTTTCCAGCTGGTCAACATTCTCTTTCAGTCCTTGATAGAGAGCAGCTTGTTTTTCTTTCTCTTTCCTTTCCTTAGCACACTCTTTCAAGATATCGTTGACGAGTAGTGCCTGTTCTTTTAATTCGAGCTTCTTCTTTTTGTTTTCCTGTTTATACTCTTCAATGAGCACCTCTTGGTATTTCATCTTTTCCTGAAGCTTACTATTCTGCACTTTTACTTCTTTTACCTCACTGAGAGAGTCTTTTTCCTTTTCCCACTGTTCCTCTTGCCCTTCGAACCCCATCCTTACGGCCCTTGCCTCTTCCTTGAGCCTTCTCACTTTTCTTTTAAGTTTCTGCTGTTGGTCCTCCAACTGTTTTATTTGTTCTTGCAGTTGTGAGTTCTCGGTGTTTGCTTTTTGTAGTGAGTCAAGCAGATGATTATCAGCTTCTTCTAATAGGATGTTTTGGCGAGGGTTGCTGTCCTCGAATTTTGTAGTTGAGTGTTCTCGGCCCCGCCAACTCTCCATTTAAGATAATCGCCCGAGGCACTTGGGCCTTTAGGCGATCTCTCCATCAGAGTAATGTTTTCCCAAGACTTGCGAGCCAGTTTCAATCCTTCCTCTTCCTTGAGCTCATGGTAGAAGTGACCTTGGTGGTATTCTTCAATGTTGATCATGGACTGCGTTGAGCCAAACTGCCTCATTACCAATGCCCGAGTGTAACTTGTATTTCCGTTATCTGATTAGGATACCGACCGACACCTCCGCATCGATCAAAACGGGTTGGCCCGACGCCCACAGCCTTCCTCCAACAAGAATCATGGCTATTGAAATTCAAAACTGCTCCCACCATTGCCGCTCATTCTTCTGACCGACATTAACCGAGTCATCTTTTCGATGGGAGGTTGGTCCAGGTAACAAGTTAATCCCTTTGTCTCCACAGGACAGATGTGACTGATAATCCAAAGGTATAGCAACTGAGAACAACACTTAATGGACCCTTTACACTGTTGTCTGCAGTAGTTTACGGTTAACAATGTTTCGCAAGAATTGCCAGATCGATTGATCTCCGCCTTTCTACCGCCCGCATTACTTCCACCATGCTACCGCTATGATTCCCAATGGTCCCGGGACAAAATCGACCATAGATTCCTGGCGAGTGCGAAAAGCATCAAGCTTGATTCCACTGTTTCTCTTGGAGGTACTGATCTAACCACTTCTGGAGATATGTCCAATACCAACCATGTGTGTTTCCTTTGACAGTTTCTTTTGACTTTGCCTCCTCCAAAGGGATGCCCAACAAATGTGTTAATCGTTTCCAGGTCTGCCTATGCTCAAGGTGTAGGTAGATCCGATTCTGTGTTGAATAAGGAATCCCTAATAATGCCTGATATTCTTCCATAGTGGGAACTGTATCAATATCATTGAAAGAGAATACCCCGTACTTAGGGTTCCAAACTGACAACATAGCTTTTAATGCCGGGATTTGGACCTTAACTCGCATTAAGGTTGCAATCCTCCCATACTTCTTGTAACACCCTCCCAGAACTACTCCGCACATTCTATCGCTCCGTGATCGCAGGTCGGTCCCGACACTAGAACGTCCTAAAAATATTTAAACTAAAGTTAGGAACCCTAATTAACTCAAATATTAATAAGAAAAATTTAGTAAAAATTTTAGAAATAAAATACAACCGAAGTCAAACGAGCCTATGCCCAAGCGATGGGTAACCTGAGGGAAGTTATGCTTCACAACGAGGAGCCCTAGACCTGGGGGAAAAATTATAAAATAATTTTTGGGACTCCAGAGAAGGGTAATTGAGGTTCCCATGGCATTAGAATGCCAAGAAAATACCTAGAAAAATTTTTCAATCGGTACAGACGATTTTGACCCGTTAAGCCAAACGGAGGGCATTTTGGTCATTTCGCCTTCCGAGGTGATTTTTGGCCGACTTGTCCAGTTGAGTAAATAATTAATATGACATAAAATATGAAGAAATATTGCTAGAAATTAAATTGAAAATGAGTAGTGGAGGAAAGTAAAGAAACTGCAACAAATGCAAATTATGACCTCAAAGTGATGTCATTAAGGAAATGTGGACCAATCACAAATAAGCCATCCTTTGACTAACAAGTTAAAGAGATAAATGAAGACTAATGAGGACCAAAAATCAGCTGCTCTTCTTCTCCTTCTTCTCCACCAAAAACGTGAACCCTTCCTTCCACCCTCCATTGGAGCTCAATCAAGCAAGCTTGATTTCCTACCTTGTCTCACCATAAAATCCTAACCTAGCTTCACTAAAACTTGCCCTAGCACCTTGCTAAAGCCTTTGGCAGCCAAGAAAAGCCAAGAAAGTGAAGGAATTGCTTGGGAAAATTCTGCCCAAACAAGGTTAGTGCATATATACAATTAAAGCTTTGAAATTCTATGTTAGAGACTTGGAATAAGTAGGAATTTATAACTAAAATGAATGAAATCTATGTCTATCCATGCCCTAAGTTTTGGCAGCCCTATTGAATGAAAAGGTATGAGTGTTTTGATGGACTTAAAGTGGACTAGATATCAAGATTAAACCATGTATGCATGTGATTATTGAAAGAGATAGTTAATTAAAGCATGTTGTGAAAAATTCATATGGAAATTAGGGTTTGGAAAGGTGAAAGTGTGAATTGGCTTAGGAAATTGTTAGGGCACATTGTAATGGTCAATTAGTGACCATTTTAGATATGTTGACCATAAATGGGACTGAAAATGCTATGGCAAAGTGAGGTGAAATCTGCCCTATGGACAGCAGCATAGGGACTGAAATTTCAGTCCCTTTGTACTGCCATAACTTGGGCTGTGCTTGTCCAATTGATGTTTGGCCAATTGACATGAAACTAGGCTTATAATGGCACATTTTTGCTGAAGAAACCATGCCCGAAAGACCAAAGCAAAAGGGTCAAAACTCAGCCACAATCCGAACCCTGAAACTGCCTCAGAGAATTTGCCCAAATGAACACTAACTGTTCATTTGGCCATAAGTCACTGTATATTTGGTCAATTGGTCTGAAATTTTTACAGCAACAAGTTAAGACATAGACAAACAACTTTCATGAAGGAACCTACCCCAAATTATGGCCATAACCCAGTCAACCAAGTGACTCAAGTTACTGTTCATGCACTGTAGATATGGTAAAATTCGGCAGACTGCATATCCGGACAGCCTGGGTTTTTGAGCCATATCTGGAGCTACAAAACTCCAAATGGAGTGATTCAAAAAGGAAATTCAACTAGACAAAATAAGGAACAACTTTTATGTTTTACATTTCTTCAAATTCCAACAGTAACAGTATCCAATGGAACAGTGAAGTTATGGTACAAAATCTGAAAATCTGCTCCTTTGGTTTAATGCTTAGAAATGGTAAAACACTTAATGCCAACAAGTTTTAAACACCAAATGTGGTATGTTGGGAGTGCCAAAGTTGATGTACACATTTTTATTCTAAAAGTCAACATTTTTGTTGACCAATGATGAATAGTAACACCAAAAAAATTGAAATTCACAATTGACAAATTTAAGAGTTTCAAATGCCCTAGTATACCTAACAAGATTGGTTTGGATAGTTTGGCATGCCAATAGGGTTCGCTTAGCAAGATCGCACATGGCAAAAATGCCATTCTGCGGATTTCATGGCTTTTAGCCATTCTGACTTTGTATTGAGACTTGGCCTTGTGCCGATATTATTTACAGCTTGTTAGTCGCTCAAGGCACACCGAGATGCATATGCAACCAATGGTGTGACGCCCGAGGTACTAGGTACCCAAGTGCCGCCACCCGCTATCCACCCAATGCCTAGTTTAGGTTACTTGGGGCAACCAAATGAATAAAAGTGAACAAAGTTAATGAATTAATGAATATACCAAAATCAAACAAAGAAAGCATACACTTTGCATACACATTTATTTTCTTGCCAATTTCTTCTATTATATTATTGCACCACTAAGCATTATTGCTTAGCGCTGCTTTTGCCACGCATAGGTACTGAGATTCCGACCGTGAGCCCGTGAGACCACTGATCGGGTGAGTCCATCCGATACCGCTCGCTGTCCGTGTCACCTCACTACCGCAGCACTCGTAGGGCACTAGGTGTCATTTTGTCATTTTGATATTTTGTAGCAGATTTGTATTTTCTCATATGTACTTGAACTCATGTAATATATTTTGATGTTTATGTAAATAATGAAAGTTATGACTATGAATGCAAGATTTGAGCATGTATTTATTGCTTGTATATGAGAAATGGATGTTGAGAAATGAAAAGGTTGTTGAAACCTGAAACTGAAAAATTGTTCAAATCTTGATATTGAGTTTTGTGATGATATTGAAGTTGAGAATGAATGAATTTGTTTATTGGAAGTGTTTTTGACAGTTCAAGAACGGTTTTCTCCATTTTTAGCCAGATTCACTGATTTTCTTAAAATTTTTCTGAACCTTAAATGCTTGATACTTTTGATAAATGGTTTAAATAATTTGTATTTCATAAATTATGTGCAAAAGCATTTTCTAAATTAATTGAGAAATATTAGAGTGTGCCAGACACTGTGTGGCATTACTTACTCGTATACTCAGACACTGTAAGGGGTGTCACACTTCTCTTCAAATCGTGCCTTGACCTGATCGGGAAGCGACCTCCATCCATTAGACAAACCCTCGAGGCTGTTCATTCTGACTTCAATTTTATTCAGATCTAATGAAGGTAGTAAGCTAGCATGTGCCTTGGAAACATCATTTTGTGGGGGTACTGGAGTATGAATCGATTTGGACCAAAGTTTAGCATTCTGAACTTCTTCTGCCGACTGACTCGAGGATGCCATGATAAATATGATGCCTATCCTTTTACAGATTCTTGGTTTGGTAATGCCTGCGGGAAAACTCGTTAGCAAGATAAATTAGGGTAATTTTGAATTATACTGTTGACAGATGACACGCATACATTTATCAAAGTAGGAAAATGTGTAGGTGTTTTAGTAGAATTCAAGATTACCCTCACAAAAATGAACAAAAGGAAATTAAAGCAGAAAAGGATAAGAGTAAGTATACCCCTTTTGTCCTATAATAGGGAGACTCCTGATATCGGACGAGCGTTACCTATTTGGATAATTCTATCTTACAAGGTAGCTTACTACGGCTTTCAGCTATCGTGATAGTTTAGCTCAGGATCTAATTTTCTAAAAGCCAGTGTTCCTAAATTGCCCCTCATCAGAACAAGAGAGCCCCTGCTCTATAACCATGATATTATCGAGAATTCCACGAGTATCACAAAGGATAGAACGAGTTTCAATTTGAGCGTAAGCCTTCACGGATACTAACGGGTAGAACCCACTGCACCGCTACATGACTCCCTCCTACTTTCCTAAAAGGGTAAGAAAGCCCTGCATAGGGCCAAAGTGTGTGAGGACATCGTGTGAGTGTTCAGTGTGTGAAGGAACACCTTTACCTCTTCCCAATTCAGGGGGATTTTATTTTTCCATTTTTCCTTTTTTTTCCTTTTTTTTTTTTTGAAACGAAGAGCACTATAGGAAATAAAACAGGCAAAACAAGCAAAATAGTTAGCCGCAATAGCAATAATTAACGTATAAAACATCGCTGAATGAGCCCATCTAACTATAATTTGATCGGACAAAATTAAATCTACTTTTGGACCACTAGACCGGGGTTAAGTCAGTCTTTTGAAGTCCCCAGCGGAGTCGCCAAGCTATCGCAAGGGATTTTTGCAGTCGCCTTAACGAACCCTCACCGAAGTGGGAAAGAGTGAGGAGTCGCCACCTTAGTTTTGAGGGAAACTAAAGAAAACCATTTGTGAAGAATAAATTGAAACGAAACCACTTCAAGACAGAGATTCTAGGTTCGGGGTCCATAAACGGGTGGGGAAGGTGTTAGGCACCCCACCGTCCCTTAATAAGGGTAAGTAGATTTAATTTTGTATTAGTTAGGAGGGCTTAAATGGACATGTTAATCCTTTTGTCAAAAGGAGATTTTAATTTTTCACTAAATGCGGATCACCCAGATACATAAGTAAATGAGACAACCTTAGTGAATTGACGTCGCACATCATTTTTGGTTTTGGGTTTGTTTTGCGTGTAGGTTAAAATTAGGTGTGAGAATCGGATAAGAACTCTCCTCCGATCTCTCTTAAATTCTGAGAGGAGATCGGATAAGAATCCTCCTCCGGTCTCTTTTGGGGTATTTAAAATTTAGGATTGAGGATCGGATGAGAACTCTCCTCCGATCTCTTTTAAGTATTCATTAAAATTTTAGCTCAGGGATCGGATAAGAATTTTCCTCCAATTTCTATTTAATGTTTATTAAAATTTTGAGTTGAGACCGGATAAGAACTCTCCTCCGATCTCTATTTAATATTTATTAAAATTTTGAGTTGAGACTGAATAACGACTCTCTTTCGATCTCTATTCATTTTGAATTTTGAGTTGAGAATCGGATAAGAACTCTCTTCCGATCTCTATTAAGTATTTATTTAAATTTTGATTTGAGAATCGAATAAGAACCCTCTTCCGATCTCTTTTTAAATTAACAGGAACCTTAATGGGATCTTTCCGATCTCCCAAATTTTAATTTCAGCTACATGTCATAAGGTCCTAAAGCTAAGGATTCTGGCGTTCTAAGGTGCTGGGGATAAGGCTTCTTTTAACTAATTGATATTTTGTGACTAAATAAGAGAAGCTGGACTAAATTTTGTCGACTTCCCTAAGGTCACTTTACCAAGCACTCCATTAATGTCCGATCTATTCTGTTTCGTTTACTTTGGTTTTATTCCACTTTATGGCATCTTGCCGAATTGCCGTTTACGTCAGCCTAATAGTTTGGCTATTTTCCTGACGTGTTATTCAGGCTCTCTCTCTTAAAAGAGACCCTTAAGTTGCAGTTATCTATGTTATACCCAACCACTTACACGCTACTAGGAACTAAAAAATTTGCATTCAGAAACGACGAAGGTTAATAAAATGATGGACTGATCACTAAAGAAATAAACTCGAGAGTAACATTCTTTAAGGTTCTTTGACACTAAATGAACTTGGAGAAAATCACATGCATAAAAAAAGCAAAGAAAATGCGAAAAGTAAACGTAAACACTTAACAAAACGGCAATATGAGCTCTTACCTGTAAGGAGCCAAATCTATTGAAATAACTACGGGGTGACAAATAGTAATAAGACAAACAGATCGATTAGCTTGAGGGTCATGTTCATAGAATCAAGGGTGCTTAGCTAAAATGCAATCAGATTAAGATAAAAACTGAGTGAAATGAAATTGAGCTTGGATAATGGGAATGAAGACAGAGATAATAAAAGGTTGAAAGTGAGAGTGTGACCAGATAATGAACAAACTGAAAATGTAGAGTTTCAGTATTCAGAATCCTTTTCAAGAAAACACTTCAGAAAAACTAGTTTCAAAAGTCTTTCTAATCAAAACTTCAAAGTAGCAGAGTAACAAACTGAATCAAGTTTCAGAGTTCTTCCGCTATAATAACTACCTCTCTTTTTTTTTTGCCCGTCCCTTGAACAATTTTTCATGCAGGTATTTATAGGAATCGGGTGCTCCCCATGAAGGGTCAGGATTTATTTTGAGGGAGATGGAGGGTCTAGATTTTGAAGGACATGATCGGATGCTCGAGAATTAAAGAGAACAAAAATGAACGGCTGAGATTATTCTTCAGAATATTTGTCCTTTTTCCTTTTAATCTGACGGTCTCAAATCATTTTGTCCGGAGCGATCGGAGGGCTAAGAGCGAAAGGCGCTGGTCTTGTCATCTCCTCTCTTGATCCAAGGGCTCTGGGTTCGTCCTTACAAGTGAAATCAACGGTGGAGATTGGGATGTACAGGACTGTCATGACATACCCTGGCACTGCACAAGATTAAGTGCGATTCTTAGGCGTATGTGGAGATCTCGTCTGCCACGCTTTAACTACCTCGGCTCTGATTCTGACGACGGTTATTTGGGATTTGTCTTATTCTTTTTGCCTTCCGATCCCTCCCATGCTCCTTTTCTGATCTCTCATGTTGATCTCCCATCTTCCGATCTCTTATTCCGATCTTTCCCTTTATTAGGTTCGGTCCGGTCAAAGCATTAATTTCCCCTCGATTCCTGAAGCGTCCGCTTCGTTTTCTGCTTAGCGATAAATGCTCGCTTTCCCCCTATATATACCCTGCATTTAAAGAGACTTCCTTCATCCTATTTCCTCTCTTCCTTCTTACTTCCTGGCCTAGCCGCCCGCTGGAAGTTCCGCCACAATCGTGGCTTTGATCCTTTTCCGATGGACTTCTTACTCCTCGATCAAAATTTACGCACTCGTGATCGTGATAACCTTGTCTCGATGATGGTGAGGGAACTCGATCAATTGACCGACCGATTGCGACTCGACTCACGATCTCGAGTCGCCAACCGAGTTTATTCGCTTCTCATCACATTGCGTTCCGACAATGCTTTCTCCACATTGGGTGTTCCGACAATGGTTAAGTTCGATCGCGACACCCTATGGATCACCACAATGTTGGCTATTGACATAGGCTTCTTTAGATAGGATGTTCCACGATCTTTAGAGGTCGGCCTTTGATGTAATCGATGTAATCCGATCTTGAGATCGCCAAATGATGTAATCCGATCTTTTGGAAATAAAGATTTTATCTTGTCAATTATTATCTTATTAATTATTTTCCGAGCTCTAATATGATTATCCGATCCGTTAATTCAAACACCGGATTTACCGCCTATAATTAACCGATCTCTTTATGGAATCTTGAGAATATTCGTGAGACGTGTCAGAACAGCTGGCGAGTCCCACTAACCGATGCGCTGCCTGGAACCTCGTGAGCATTAAATGCTCGGACGAGTATGAATAGGGGTGAGGGGTTAGCCATTTGCTCTCGTATGTCATTTTCAATCTCTCGCCGCAACCTCAAAGTTCTCTCGCTTACTCAAGTTCTTCCGACGATCGACTCTGAAGGGCTTTGATCTTCTTTTTAGTTTAAGTTCTTTGTTTTCTTTGAAAATGAGCTGCCGAGGGTCAAAGAGCGCGAGTCCTCCTTCCATTCGCCTCGTGGTCGCCCGATGAAGAAGAGGTGGTCGCCAAGCGCCGCAAACGTAACCTCCTAGGGTCTCCGCTCCACCGGTGGATCTGACCATCAAGGCACGCATCTTCTTCGTGGAGGAGAATCTCCCTATGGACGAGCCGCCATCGATCTTGCAAGAACTGACCGCAATCGCTCACCAGAGTACAATATTCGCCCCGATTCGCATTTAACTTATCCGGTGTCACGGCGATCACCGAGCCGATCACTTCTTTGAAGAGAATGACCGTTATGGTATACGAGGAACGCTTAAAGGCCGGTCTTCGGTTCCCTCTGGATGACTTGTTCAAGGAGGTCCTAAAACTTCACCGAGTGTGCATTGCTCAAGTTCACCCTAACTCATGGCGTATCTTAGTAGCCTTCCGAGGCCTATGCCGAGCTAAGGGACTCAGACTCACGGCTAAGGTGTTCGCCGAATCGCAAAGCAACTCACCAAAGGACGAAGAGCATCGGTTCTTTCAGCGAAGCCTCATTATGGGCTCTTCACCGATTTGCCCTCCTCCCTTAAAAATTGGAAGAACCGCTTTATTCTCGAGGAGCAAAACCCGACCGCTTGAGGACTTCCTCAGAGTTGGTGGCACCAGGCCCTTGCTTTCAAGCGCATTACCCCGAACCAGAGGAAAGCTTAATAGTGATGGATCTCAAGAATCAGCCGCCACTCAAAAGTATTCCTGCTTAGATACTTGGATCGCCGAGCCGCACCATTGACCATACAATGATCACCGCCAAGATCGCGAACTTCCGCCTCTCGACTTCTGACCGGTATTTTCTACATGTCGATCTTAGACCTTAGTGATCTCACCGACTCTTCTTTGTGCAGTGTATGGCAGTGATGAGGGTTCTAGGAAGCTAAGAAAGAAAGAGAGATCTCCTGAAAGTAAAGGAGATGAAGCTGTCGAATGCTTCAACTCCCGCCATGAACCAGAGAGACACAAGGAGGCCCGCCCCGACCTTCTGGCCGCCGATCACCAAGCCGCCCGATCTCCTCCTCAACAGAAGAGCCGCCCACCTCCTCCAGCTGCTCTAAGCACGTAAAGGGGTCCTTCTCAATCTTCTCGTGAGAGCCTCTTCTCGTGGCGCCAAACGCTGATCGAGTCCTCAAGAATAACCTGACTGTCGAGAACCCCGCTTTGCCAAAGTCTTGGGGTCTTCCATCCGCTTTCGGAGGATCGAGACAGCTATCCCCTGACAGCCTTGACGATATCTTGACTCGCCCATGAGCTCGATCGCGGAGTGTCCGTGAACTGCACTATAGTTCGGAAAAGGCTCATCGCTCGGGCAAAGAGATCGAGAAGAAAATCAGAAGTGACTTCCTCCGATCCCAACTCGCATTCGCCGTGATTACATATCTCAAGTTGAGGGGCGGCGGTTCTATGAAGACAGCCGGCCAATGTAATCATGTTCGCCGAAAGGGATCGTGGTTTCTGGGAAGTCCAGCGCCTGTGCCAACTGCTTCTCGTGTCGCCAACTTATCGAGGAGCTTAAGGCGAAAGACGAAGAAATGGTGACAGGATAGTCTGGTGCCTATGTGAATGCTCACAAGGACCTCTTGGCCGAACTCCGTGCTACCGTAAGAGGACTTCTCTTGGATGGCCGACCTGGCTCCCGGGGGCGAGGATGAGGATAGTGAAGAGGAAAGAGAGGATGAGTGAAATATAGATCAGGCTGGGGGTCCAATAACTTGTACAAATTTTGCGATGAATGAAATAGAATGCCTTTTTGTTCGATGAATAGTTGTGATCGGAAAATTTCTAAACACTTGATTGTCTTAGTGTATTGAAACAATCAAAACTATTATTATCCTAAGTGTGAGAGATCGAAAATACAACATGCATGAGATTGCTAAACTAACTTAATTGAAAATTTTGGCTTGAACATCTAAGATCGGATCTTCATTAAACCGAATTAGAAGCTTAGCTCGATTATTCCTAAACTTTTAAAAGGGAGGTCACCATGAATACCGCAAAGAAGGTTCTAGTGTTAGTTCAATTTCATTCGACAAGAGAGATCGAGAATGTAGTTAATCGTCGATATTTGACAATGGGCTTGAGAGATCGGTGAATGATTTGAGAGACCGGTAAGGCTTTGACTAATGTGAGGACTTAGTATTGACTCGACTTTCTGTGAAGAGAGATCGGAACCGTGGTTAGATGGCAAGGAGAGACTTAGTGCTAGGGATCGGTTTCGAAGTTTATTGATTCTGGGGATCGGCCAAAATATGGTGTCGACAGAGCTTACAGCTATTGTGTTTGCTCTTAAGATCTGGAGACATTATTTGTATGGGGAGAAGTGTTACATCTACACGCATCATAAGAGTTTGAAGTATTTGGGCACCCAGAAAGAGTTGAATTTGAGACAGAGGAGATGGTTAGAGTTGATAAAAGACTATGATTGTCTGATAGACTATCAGCCAGGGAAAGCTAATGTTGTGGCTGACGCCCTAAGTTGCAAGACTATGGCAAGTCTACAGGTTACTCCTTTGTCTTTGGTACATGAGTTGAGATCATTACATGCCAGTTTAGAGATTAATGATGAGGGGCAGACAGCTTGCATGGCATGTACACCGTTGTTGATTGATCGATCGTAATGGTCGCCGTAACGATGGAAAGTATCGTGTCGCTGGAAGAAGTCAGACAGGGCAAGAAACCAAAGTTTTTAATAAGAAATGATGGTCTACTGCTACACCAGGGTAGAATATGTATTCCTAATGATGTTGATTTGAGGCAGATCATTTTCAAGGAAGCACACGAGTCTCCTTTTGCCATGCACCCTGGTGGTACAAAAATGTATAGAGGGCTAAAGGAGCATTACTGGTGGATGGGTTTAAAAAGAGATGTGGCAGAGTTGGTATCCAAATGCCCGACTTGTCGCAGTAAAGACAGATCATAAAGTACACAATGTGTTGTTACATCCACTATCTGTTCAAGTATGAAATTTGGAAAGAATAACTGTGGAATTTGTGATGTGACTTCCAAGTACAAAGAAGATGTCACGACCCAACCTATGGGCTGCACTCAAGACTAGACTGGCCACCCTAAAGCCCCGAGGCCCGTAGTAAGCCTTAACTATTCATTTACCCAACTCTAAGGCCCATTTGGGCCCAATTTCAAGAAACCAACCGGACAGAGTCCGGCCATAAAATGGACCTACCAACAGGGAGTTTTTGACTCACCCGACCAGAAACACAATAAACAATCCACTGGGAGCTCACCACCCTCCACATACTCATATCATCATAATGATAAATGGGAGCTCACTCCTCATCCAATCCATCAAACATGCATATAATAATTTTACAGTCCACAATAATAATTTAGTTTACGCACTCCAAATCAAATAAACATTTCTAACACATGCGAAATTCTAGGAGTAAATAAAATTACACAAATATTGATAAACAACCCGAGAGGAAAGGAAGCAGTTAACCTCAAAAATATCCTCCCGTGGTCTGAAAATATTGAACAGAGTGAGCTGCTCGACTGCAGAGTAAAATATCAATTTTAACCATAATCTCTATAACTATCTAAAACTAATGCACCCTGTAGAGTGAAATGCAACATCAACAACATTTTCACATCATAACATCAAAAAGGTAAATTTGGAGCACTCACGCATCCTGTAACATCAATCATAATATATGGGAGCTGATCCCCTATACAGCTCTCTTAAATCCAACTCGTGCCAAGAAAACTCAAATCTGACTTCCACTTAATAACCAAATCGGGTCCCAAATAAGAACTCAAGCCGTGTCTACCCCAAGGACCGGTCCCAAATAAGATCTCAAGCCGTGTCTACCCGTCCTATCCATAGTCCACACCACATCACACGCACGCCAACACACGCACACTGCTCCAAATTACCACAACAACATCCATGGCACGCTAACAGTTATGAATGCAACATAAATCGTGCCTAGAGTTTAACTACATAAATATATGCATATAAGTGATGCATGGGCATGCTTGAACATATAATAATATCGTAATTACAATTAAAATTAATATTTTACTCACAGACTTGACGATGGTCACTGAGGCGGCTGGGCGAAGGAACAAGGCTGTCCCGGCTCACCTGACAATTTTATTACAATCATTTAATAAATTTGACTCAATACAAACAAAGAAAAAGACCAATACGTCCTAAGTCATGCCGAAAATCCGGCAGAGTCTCCCCTATACCTAGGACCTACCCAACCTGCAAAATGGCTCAAAACACACTTCTATATTTACAATCCATATATCCACAAATTTCAATCATATCACACAGCCCCTCCTGGGCCCCTCAAATCAATCATCCATCACAGTATTTAATATTTCAATTTAATCCTTATAATTGACCATTTTTGCAAAAACTGCCCAAATAAGCTCTAAAAATTCTAAAACTTTGCCCCGCGGTCCTTAGCAATGTTACTAAGCTATTGCAAAAAGAATCATAATTTTCTAAGCTACCACGACTATTTGATGGATTTTTAATCCTATTTAAGCACTATAAAATTACGAATAAGGAAGGTTCGGTTTACCTTTGCCAATTCCGACTTCGAACGCGCCGACGCCCGACAATGGGGGCTAGCCAAAACCCTGCAATTCGAGACTTTTCCAGAACTGGTCTATCCGGCCGAATTTCGCAAACCCGGCCAATCGTCGAATTTCCACGAATCGAGGATACCTACACGGCCCATAACACGGGGTTAGTACATAAAATTTTCAGAATTTTCTAAGCTCATTAAATGCTCTAAAAATATCGCGGTTCCGTGGGACCCACCAAAAGCTGGTTTAAAAATTTGAAATTTATGTCACCGCTAAGCTCTCGACGAGTGGAGCTTGCTGGTACCCTCGCTTTCTCGTGGATTCACTTTGAGAAATCTAGCCCAAAAGTCGAAATAGGCTAAAAACTTCCGAGCAAAAATTGACAAACCGCCGATGGATTTCTGCGCTCTTGGTGTCTATGGAAAGCTCACGAGTAGATGATTTTAGACACAAGACCCGGTCCAATTGGTGGCCGGACGGCCGGATTTTGGCCGGAAGCCGAACGCCGTGACTCGCGAGGGAGGGAATTCGCGCTTTTCCTGCTTAGCGGCGCACTGGCCGGGTAGGTCGGGTGGCGCTTGGCCACCGGTGTGGCAGGGGAGGTGGTCGGCAAAGCGGCAGGTGGAGGAGAGAGAAAAGAGAGAGAGAAGGGAGGAGGTCGACGCACATGGGAAGGAAAGAAGAAGAAGGAAAAGGCCGGTCCGATTCGAACGGTCCGATACGGTCCGGTTCGATTGGGCCGATCCGATTCAAGATACAAAATTTTGAATTTTTATCACTGGACCGAAAAACGAGGTCCAAAATTCTGAAAAAATTCCAGAAAACTCAAAAAAATACGTAGACTCCAAATATATTTTTAGTTTTGCCACGTGGTCTTTAAATTAATTTTTAAAAATCATCAAAGTTTATATTTTTAGAAAATCAAACCCGATTTTTAAAATCAAAATCTCAAAAATTCCTAAAATTTAAATAAAATTAAAATACCAAAAATGCTCATAAAATAATAAAATTTGAAATTTTGGGGTGTTACATTCTTCCTCTTACGTAAAATTCGCCCTCGAATTTTACACAAGGCGTAATAAAGCACATGATTACACATTGAACAGATATGGTACTTGCTACGCATGTCCCGCTCGACTCTCAGTGCACTCTTCCACCGATCGACTCTCCACAAAATCTTAACCATAGGGATCTGCTTTGATCTCACTGCCTCACTTGGTAGTCCACTATGGCTACAAAGTTGCTCCTCAAACGCCAAGTTCTCTTAGCTCTATTACATCCTACAGTAGTACATGAGAAGGATCTCGAATGTATTTCGAGCATAGAGATGTAAAACACGGATGAACGTGAGAAAGGTTGGGTGGTAGCTCCAACCTGAGGCAATCGCTTCCAACTCTATCAAGAACCTCAAAAGGTCCGATATACCGAGGTGCCAACTTGCCCTTCTTTCCAAATCTCATGACTCTTCATTGGAGAAACCTTCAGAATACATAGTCGCCATCGCAAACTCCACATCCTCCGTCTGGGTCCGTATAACTCTTCTCGCCATCAAAGCTATTTTCATGCTCCTCGATTAAAGGAACTACCTCAAGTGTACCGCACTAGGTCTACATCATGCACCTTCGCTTCCCATTTCTCGCCCAACACAGAGGAGACCTACACTTTCTTCCATATAATGCCTCATAGGGTGCCATCCCTATGCCGAGTGGTAATCGTTGTTGTAGGCAACTCCACCAAAGCTAGCCGCCATCCCATTGACCTCCAAAATCCAAGACACTCATGCGAAGCATGTCTTCTAGTGTTTGATTGTCCTTTCGCATCAGTCCGTCTGTCTCGAGGGTGGAAAGCCATACTAAAGTTCAATCAGGTGCCAAGTGCCTCATGCAACTTTCTCCAAAACCGAAGTGAATCAGGCTCTCGCCGATATTATGGAAGCCGAACTCCATGCACCGACTATTTCTTGAATGTCGAAGCGCATCGCGCTACGTAATATGTAGTCTTCACAGCAAGAAGTGAGCCGATTTGGTCAAGCCTACAGCTACCCATATCGAATCATATCCTCGCGTGGTACGAGGCAACCCAAATACAAAATCCATAGTGATCATTTCCCACTTCCATTCTCGGGATAGGGAGCTCTTGCAGCCTTCCCCGACGGCCTCTCGTGTTCAAACTTTACCTTCCGACAAGTCAAGCACTTGGACATAAAGTCCTATGTCTCTCTTCATACCATTCCACCAAGAGCTATCTTTCACATCATGGTACATCTTGGTGGAACTCGGGTGACATTGTACAGTTGTATAGTGTGCCTCTTGCATGATTTCATTTCGAGATTGTCCACATTGGGCACACATATCCTTGAACCTTGCACTAGGGCGCCATCATTGGCAAATCCAAAGTCACCACCTTTACCTTGTCAGATTTCTTTCTATGATCTTCATCAATTGTTGGTCTCGTGGCCGGGAAACTCTAACTCGTCTTCAAGTCCGGCCTCACCAAAAGTGAGCCAAAAATACCCTCATCCGAAAGATCTAGGATTAAACCTTGATCCATCAACTCATGTACCTCCCGAATCAATGGTCTCTTCTCATCAAATGTGCACCAAATCGCTGTAAGATTTTCTCGCTCAAGGCATCCGCCACAACATTGGCCTTTCCAGGTGGTACCGATGGTGCAATCATAGTCTTTCGTAAGCTCCATCCATCTCCTCTATCTCAAGTTTAAATCCTCCGTTGGAAGATGTACTTCAAGCTCTTGTGGTCGGTGTATATCTCGCACACTTCACCATACAGATAGTGTCTCCGCATCTTTAGTGCAAAGATTACACCGCCATTTCCAAATCATGGGTGGGGTAGTTCTCCATGCCTCTTCACCGCCTTGAAGCATAAGCCACTACCTTTCCATTCTCGCATCAAAACACACCCTAGGCCAACTCGAGGCGCTACAATACACCTGTATCCTTCACCACTCACATGTAGTGTCAACACAGGCAAAGTGGTTAGACACTCCTTAAACTTCGAAACTCACTCACAAATATCCGTCCAAATGAATGGAACATTCTTCCCGACAACTTAGTTAGGGAGCCGCTATCCCGAGAAATCTTGTACAAAACGCCTATAGTAGCTACTAAACCTGAAACCTCAAGAATCGCTGTAGGCCTAAGCCAATCGCCATGTACTTCAATTTTCTTGGGATCTACTTAAATACCGCTACTAGAAACCACATGTCCCAAGAATGAGATGCTTTCTAGCCAAAATTCACATTTTGAAAATTTGGCATATAGCCGTGCTCCTCAACGCCTCGCAACACCATCCTCAAGTGCCACACGTGTTCTTCCTCGGTCCGAGAGTATACCGTAATGTCATCTATGAATACGATGGCAAACGGTCCAAAATGGCTTGAACACCTGCTCATCAAGTCCATGAAGGTCGCTGTGCATTAGTGAGTCCAAAAGACATCACCAAGAACTCATAATGACCATATCTTGTCCTCGAAGCCGCTTTGGACACGCCCTCATTCCCGATTCTCAATTGATGGTAGCCTAATCGCAGTCTATTTGGAAAAGAATCTAGCCCCTTGGAGCTGATCAAACAGATCATCGATCCGAGGGAGTGGATACTTATTCTTCACAGTCACCTTGTTCAGCTGTCTATAGTCAATGCACAACCTCAATGACCCATCCTTCTTTCTAACAAATAGAACAGGAGCACCCCAGGGTGAAGTGCTCGAACGTATGAAACCCTTGTCCAAAAGCTCCTGTAGTTGCTCCTTCACTCTTTCACTCACTGTGCCATCCTGTAAGGTGGCATGGATATGGGGTTTGTACCCGGCACAACATCAATACAAAACTCTATTTCCCTTCCTGGTGGCAACCCTGGAAGCTCCTCTGGGAAGACATCCATAAATTCTCTGACAACAGGAACATTTTCCATGCTGACACCTTCTACAGATTTATCTCTCACCAATGCCAAATACCCTTGGCATCCACGCCTCAACATTTTTCTAGCACTAATTGTCGACACTAAATTATAGGGAGCCACGCCCCGTCACCATCAAAGCTAAACTCTTCCACACCAGGTATGTGAAAATAAACCATTTTGTTCATGAAGTCTAAAGTGGCATAGTGAGTTGACAACCAATACATCCCCAAGATTACATCGAAATCCACATCGTAAAGGAACCAAGTCTGCTGGGAGGATCTTTCCATCCACTACAACTGGGCTACCCGGAAAAATCATATCTACATCTATGTTGTCGCTAAGTGGGGTAGCTACTGACAAAGGGCACTCTAAAGTTGTAGGGTTTCTACCCAACCTCATGGCAAACACAGGGGAGACAAATGAGTGCGTAGCACCCGGATCTATCAAAACACGAGCCTCATAGGAATGTACTGTAAGAATACCGCCACAACCGCATTTGAAGCTTGAGCATCCCGTGGGTCGTAAAACCCGAGCTTGACTCTACCCCGAGTGGCGTAACTCGACATCGACTTCTACCTCCCGACCGCATCCAAATCCACGCCCCTTGTCCTCGCCATCGAATCGATCGCCGCCATGTTGGAAGTACCGATACAATCAAGTAGGAACATTTGCAAATGTAACCCCGTGATCCCATCTGTGGCTTGCCGAACACGGCATTCTCAGCAAAGTGACCTGCTGGCTACACCAAGCATACTCAACCCATCAAACAAGGTCCTCAATGTCCTCTTCCACATCGTGCACAAGGTGCCAAAGAGGATCTCAACTGCACCTAACTACTGCACTCGAACCGTGACCACCGCCGATCCGCACTCGGTCCAACCCCTGGATTTGTGTCTAAATCCACTCCTCTTATTTCTGCTTCTTCCTCTGTAATTAGTTTGACCACCACTATCCGTAGTACCCATATGTGGGACACCTGAAGAACCCTCTGCTCTGTTTTTCTTTGCCCTTCCGCTGTCATCCACAGCATAGCTAATCTCAATCTGTCTGGCTCGATCAACCACCACATCAAAAGACTCGACGACATCATGGCCAGTTCGCATACCTCCGCCAAGCCCCTTTAGGAATCTTTTCACCTTCATAGTCTCTCGAGATACCGCCGTAGGGGCATATCTCGCCAATTCCGTAAATTCTCAGAGCATATTCATCTACAGACCTGCCATTCTGTCTTAAGGCCTCAAAGGCCCACTGTTTCTGATCTCTGAAGCTTTCTGGCACAAACCGATTGATGAAAAGTTTCACAAACTGAGTCCACGACAAACCCTCCATCCGAGGTAACACGTAGTCATTCATCCATTGTCTGGGCATAGGCCCCATGACATGCTGTATACACTGTATTAGTCTTCTATCACCAATCGCACTCGCTCTCGCCGTCATAGAATCCAAAAATCGATATACATCGTCTGACACATCATAAGTACCAGGCACCAACTTCTTGAAATTGATTATCTGTTTGTAAGGTTCTCCTCTTGGTGCGGTGGACTGCTGCTGCTGTGGAGGGTGGACCATATATTGTGCCATCATATCGATGGTTCTTTGCAACCCAGCTAGAGTAGCTGCCATGGGGTCCATGGGACCCTGTGCCACAAAAGACTGATACTGAACTGGTGGCAGCTGCTCTTCTACTTGAGCAGCTCTAGGCCTCCTACCCCGCTTCCTCGGGGCAGGCGCCTCATCCTGTGCCGACACCTTGTCAGGCACATCTGGTTCTGGTGCAGTGGCAGCTCTCCTGCTTCTATGCATTTTCCTGAAATTCAGCAGCATTAGCCCACAAAATTCAAAACAGCATGTTACACAGCTCTATAGACTCATACTTATACATAATTATATGAAGCAGAAACTAGAGGCAAAGATGACAATGCAAGACGAATGTGGACCCTATTTTTCCGCATGTGACTCCTAATAGACTCTTCCCAACACTTAGACAATTTTTCCCTAAGAATCTGGAGCCTAAGCTCTGATACCACATTTGTCACGACCCAACCTATGGGCCGGACCGGCACTAGGACCTGGGCCAGCCTAAAGCCCCCGAGGCCCGTAGTAAGCCTTAACTATTCATTTACCCAACTCTAAGGCCCATTTGGGCCCAATTTCAAGAAACCAACCGGACAGAGTCCGGCCATAAAATGGACCTACCAACGTGGAGTTTTTGACTCACCCGACCTGTAAACACAATAAACAATCCATTAGGGAGCTCAGCTCACCCTCCACATACTCATATCATCATAATGATAAATGGGAGCTCAGCTCCCTCATCCAGTCCATCAAACATGCATATAATAATTTTACAGGTCCACAATAATAATTTAGTTTATGCACTCCAAATCAAATAAACATTTCTAACGCATGGAAATTCTAGGAGTAATAAAAATTTCACAAATATTGATAAACAACTCATGAGGAAAGGAAGCAGTTAACCTCAAAAATATCCTCCCGTGGCTCTGAAAATATTGAACAGGAGTGAGCGTTCGACTCAGAGAGTAAAATATCAATTTTAACCATAATCTCTATAACTATCTAAAACTAATGCACCCTGTAGAGTGAAATGCAACATCAACAACATTTTCACATCATAACATCAAAAAGGTAAATTTGGAGCACTCACGCACCCTGTAACATCAATCATAATATATAGGAGCTGATCCCCTATACAGCTCTCTTAAATCCAACCTGGTGCCAGCGAAGAACTCAGCTCGGACTTCCACTTAATAACCAAATCGGTGTCCTAGCGAAGAACTCAAGCCGTGTCTACCCCGAAGGACCGGGTCCCAGCGAAGATCTCAAGCCGTGTCTACCCGTCCTATCCATAGTCCACACTACATCACACGCACGCCAACACACGCACACTGCTCCAAATTACCACAACAACATCCATGGCACGCTAACAGTTATGAATGCAACATAAATCGTGCCTAGAGTTTAACTACATAAATATATGCATATAAGTGATGCATGGGCATGCTTGAACATATAATAATATCGAAATTACAATTAAAATTAATATTTTACTCACAGACTTGACGATGGTCACTGAGGCGGCTGCGCGGAGGAAGAAGGCTGTCCCGGCTCACCTGACAAATTTATTACAATCATTTAATAAATTTGACTCAATACAAACAAAGAAAAAGACCAATACGTCCTAAGTCGTGCCGAAAATCCGGCAGAGTCTCCCCTATACCTAGGACCTACCCAACCTGCAAAATGGCTCAAAACACACTTCTATATTTACAATCCATATATCCACAGCTCAATCATATCACACAGCCCCTCCTGGGCCCCTCAAATCAATCATCCATCACAGTATGTAATATTTCAATTTAATCCTTATAATTGACCATTTTTGCAAAAACTGCCCAAATAAGCTCTAAAAATTCTAAACCTTTGCCCCGCAGTCCTTAGCAATGTTACTAAGCTATTGCAAAAAGAATCATAATTTTCTAAGCTACCACGAATATTTTATGGATTTTTAATCCTATTTAAGCACTAGAAAATTACGAAAAAGTAAGGTTCGGGTTTACTTTAGCCAATTCCGACTTTGGGAACGTGCTCGGAACGTCTGACAATGGGGGGCTAGCCAAAATCTCGGTGCAATTCGGAGACTTTTCCGGTAACGGGTCTGTCTGGATGGAATTTCCCAGACCCGGTCAACTGTCGAATTTTCGTGAATCGAGAATACCTACACGAAGCCCATAATACGGGGGTTAGTACATAAAATTTTCAGAATTTTCTAAGCTCATTAAATGCTCTAAAAACACCGCGGTTCGTGGGACCCACCAAAAGCTGGTTTTAAAAATTTGAAATTTATGTCGCCGAAGCTCTCGACAAGTGGAGCGTGCCGGTACCCTCGCTTTCTCGTGATTCACTGCCGAGAAATCTAGCCCAAAAGTCGAAATTGGCTAAAAACTTCCCGAGCAAAAATTGGACAAACCGCTCGATGGATTTCGGCGTTCTTGGTGTCTATGGAAAGCTCTCGCCGAGTAGATGATTTTAGACACAAGACCCGGTCCAATTGGTGGCCGGATAGGTCGAATTTTGGCCCGGGAAGCCGAAACGCCGCGCGTGCGAGGGAGGGAATTCGCGCGCTTTTGGGGTCATGCGTACCGGGCCGGGAGGTCGATGGCGCGCGGCCTACTGGGTGGCAGGGGAGGTCGGCCTGGCCAAAGGGGCAGGAGGAGAGAGAAAAGAGAGAGAGAAGGGGAGGAGGTCGACGCGCGCGGGGAAGGAAAGAAGAAGAAGGAAAAGGCCGGTCCGATTCGATCGGTCCGATCCGGTCCGGTTCGATTCGGCCGGTCCGATTTAAGATACAAAATTTTAAATTTTTACTCTGCCTCGGGATCGAAAACGAGGTCCAAAAATTTCGAAAAAATTTCAGAAAACTCAGAAAAATACGTAGACTCCAAATATATTTTTAGTTTTGCCACGTGGTCTTTAAATTAATTTTTAAAAATCATCAAAGTTTATATTTTCTAAAAATCGAACCCGATTTTTAAAATCCGAAAAATCTCAAAAAAATTTCTAAAATTTAAATAAAATTAAAATACCAAAAATGCTCATAAAATAATAAAATTTGAAATTTTGGGGTGTTACAGAAGAGTCATGATGCAGTATGGGTCATTGTCGACAGACTGACTAAGTTCCGCTTCATATTCACAAATCAATGGACTACGCTTTAGACAGATTGGCTAGGTTGTACATCGATGAGATTGTGAGACTTCATGGAGTGCCAAGATCCATTATATCGCATGAGATCCTAGGTTCACTTCTAGATTCGGGTAGTCTTCAGAGAGCCCTAGGAACTAGATTGAACTTCAAGATCGCATTCCACCCACGCATGCATGGCCACCCGAGAGGGTAATTCAGATCTTGGAGGACATGCTACGGGCTTGTGTGATTGAGTTTGAGGGTAGTTGGGATACACACTTGCCTTTGATTGAGTTTGCTTGCAACAACAGCTACCAATCAAGCATTGGGATGCCTCCATATGAAGCTTTATATGGCAGAAAATGTAGAACCCCGTTGTGTTGGGATGACGTGGGCGAAACAAAGATGATTGAACCCGAAATTGTTTAGCAAACTGAGGAGAAGATCAAGGTAATCAGAGATCGACTTAAGACTGCATCAGACCGTCAGAAGTCCTATATTGATTTGAAAAGAAGGGATATTGAGTATGCAGTGGGTGAGAAAGTTTTCCTCAAAGTTTCTTCTTAAAAGAGAATTATGAGATTCGGCAGAAAGGGGAAACTGAGTCCTTGTTTCATTGGGCCATATGAGGTTCTGGAAAGAGTGGGTCCTTTGGCATATCGGTTGGCACTACCTCCAAAGTTGGAGAAGATACATAATGTCTTCCATGTGTCTATGTTGAGAAGGTATCGATCAGACCCATCTCATGTACTACCAGTAGAAGAAATTGAAGTAAATCCAGACCTCACATATGAGGAAGAACCCATAAAGATTCTGGCTTATGAGGTGAAGCAGCTACGAAACAAGCAGATACCATTGGTAAAAGTGCTGTGGAACCATCATTCGGGCCAAGAAGCTACTTGGGAACGAGAGGAGGACATGAGGAGACAAAGACCACACAAATGCTCGTAGATTGATACCAGGTAAAATTTCGAGACGAAATTTATTTAAGGGGGGGAGAATTATAACACCCTTATTTGTATAGCCTGGTATATTTCACTGTTCCGGTGACCGGTGTCGGTCCGGACAATTAAGGGGATTAGAACCACACGTAAGATAACTAAAGAAGCCATAAATACAAATAATTAGTAATTGCCAATTAGTTATGTATAAATAAGAAAAACAGAATATAAGAAGTTAAACGAGCCGAGAGTCACAGCGATGGATGACCTTCTCGGTAACGACTGCGAAGTCGATTTAAAATCAAATTTCGAACCGTAAAATGTGACGCCGCGGTCCTTAGGACCCTTATGAACACAGTGGAAAAGAGAAAATCACGAAAAGGACTGTTAAGTCAGTCAAATAATTAGGTTAGGGAGCCGAAAGAAATATTGAATTATTTGCAAACCGGGATGAACTGGCGAGGGGCAATTTGGTCAATTGACCCCGAGAGCTGACTCCTGACCTAACTGTCAAATAAAATCGGAGAAAAGAAAATTTCAAAGTTGGGAATTAACTTAAAGAACACAAACCCAAATTCTGCCAGCAACCAAGCCATTTGGCCACCCCAACTTGGTGACCCAAACCGCCAAAGACTAAAATTGCCTGTAAAATCTGGGTTGTTTTTAATCGCAGCCATGGTTCAAATGGCCATAACTTGAGTTGCAAAACTCCAATTGGGGTGATACAAAATGAGAATAAACTTAAGACAATAAGGAACATTTTCTATGAAGGAAGTTTTGTCAAACTCCAACAAAGATTGACTAATGGAACAAGATAACTAGGCACACTAAAACCAAAATTTGACAATTTTGCCAAAAGGACTTAAGCTTTGAGAAAATGACCAAAACCAACAAATTTAATGACCAAAATATGGTATGTGGGTGAAGTTGGAGTTCCCATACCTATTAAGCCTTAAAAAGTCAACAATTTGACTTGAATAGTGTAGTGAATAGTAACACGAAATACAAAAACTTCGAGAACGTCGAAATTAGTACATTA
This sequence comes from Hevea brasiliensis, assembly GCF_030052815.1. NCBI lineage: Eukaryota > Viridiplantae > Streptophyta > Magnoliopsida > Malpighiales > Euphorbiaceae > Hevea > Hevea brasiliensis. The sequence continues at coordinate 134,509 of NW_026614615.1, read as the reverse complement.
AAGCTAGGTAAAAATGAAGTGAAATTTATTTTTGGATTTATGCTAAGTTATGGTAATCAAACACTGTGAAATTGTGTGTTTCAAATTAAAAGACTTAGAAACTCAAAGAGACTGAGTCAAGGTCTAAAGGCGACTCACGTCAGGTGTGTGCACAGTAATTTTTATTTGAATATATGATTCTTGAAAATTTGATTTTTTTTTGAGCTAGTTACGAATTGTGTTGCCATTTATGATTGTGAATATGACTTTGAAAGTTTACCAGATTTCCAATAAATTATTTGAATAAATTGTTTTGAATTGATTTTGTGTTCACACTTAGCATGACAGTATAACACTATTCCTCCTCCATTTATGGGGTTGAGATCGTTTATTTTCCTCCCTCTCTGGTTTACCAATTGAGGTTGAGATCGGATGAGTACTCATTAGCTAGCTAGCCACCTCCCTCATTGATTTCGATTAATGGGGTTATAGATTGCTTTGTCGTGGTGTACAACACGGCATTGATCGGAAATTTTGTGTCATGGCTTAAGTTGTGTATGACTTTGGCAACACTGTGTTTATGAAATTGTTTGACTAAATTGTGTTATTATGAGCTTTGATAATTTAAGAAATATTTAAATTGTGTTTCACCAATGAATGATTTATGTATTGCATTTTAAATTTTTATTGTGCACCACTGAGTATTTTTATGCTCAGCGATAGCTTATTTTACTGTCGCAGATAAGAGCAAGGAGAAAGCAGCAGAGTGAGCTGCTATCGAATTGTGGACCACATCAATCATTTTGTACGGGTATTATTTTATACCCTTGTAGATAATCTTGATGTAAATATAGAAATGTTGTATGTATCAATAAAAGTTGAGCAGTTGTAAATAAATTGTAATAATATTATTTTGGATTTCCTTCTGTAAATTTAATATTTGTACATGTGAATTTCATGTTTTATGCCTCGTGAATGAAGTATTAAATATTTTGAGATGATAAATTTTGATTTGTATTGTGGAATTACTTTGAAGTGATTTGAATTGAGATGATTGAGATTTATTGGAGGTTGGGAGTTGTGAAAAATTTTTGGAAGTGTCTTTCTCAGGTATTTGAAGAACTATTTTCTCCCATTACAAACGGAATCACAAAATTTTTATAAAATTTGCGGTAAAATTTAAATGGACAAAAATTTTTACTAGTATTTAAACTTTGAATAAATGGTTTTAATTCCTACCAAAATGCTCACCACTTCCAAAATGTAAGAAAATTGTTTTAAAATCCCTTGTAGGGTACTTAATGAGTTATCGGTAGGTGAAGTTCGGTAGTTCATTAAGTATTCTACGGGATCATGTTATGCCTTACATAGGGGTAAGGTGTGACATTCATTCATAGTTTGGTAATCAAACAGCAAATCCTCATGGGAACGATACTTGATTCATCACTTTATTACTTGAGACGACCCGTATACTTGCGGATTCGCCACATCAATAACCTGAATTCGAATTAGAGTTTCTCACAAATAATAGCGGAAAATGCCAGATAAATTTTAAGTGTTGTCCTTTTATAAAAAAATTATCCCTAAATTTATAAATATAATATAAAACCCCTTGAACTTTAAAATTTTGTATAATAAAATTCTTCTAATCTTTAATAGCTGATTTATGTAATCCAGAATAATAACTACGTAAATAATTCTCTTCTCTTTGTGTGATAGTAGCAAAATCAGCTGTAATTTTCTTCACAGATTAATTATAAAAAGAATATAATAAATCACTGGATGTATAACAGCTAATTAGAGAGATTCTGCCTTTAAAAAACAGTAACAATTGTCCACAATATCATCATTTTGGATTGTCCAAATTAATCTGTTACTTATAAACTGATTATAGAGAGTGAAAAGAATTTTATTGTGTAAAATTTTAAAATTTAAAGAGTTTTATGTTACATTTTTAAGTTAGACGAATCAATTACAACTTTTAAAATTTAAGAATGGCTATTGAAATTTATTCAAAAACGCCACATTGAAGATTATTGCCTTATTAGCAATATTTGGATTAGCATAGGGTTTTTTTTTTTTTAATAACTCTCAATCAAGAAATAGATTATTCTTAAATTAAATAAGATAGAAACTCCAAACAAAATAAAAATTAATTATTTTTTAAAACAGACAAATACTTAAAATGTAAAACGTCACAAGTTGTACTGTGATTTAATATAAATTATGCCTAATTTTATACATATATTAATTTTTTAATCCTAATTTTATACTAAAATTACACTCAATAACTATTATATTTCTATAAAATATGTTATATTTTAAATAATTTTATATAGCATTTTTAAACTCTAATTTTTCAAATTATCAGATGTCTCTCAAAAATAATGTCGCATTACTATTACTGTCTCTGGCATGTGACAACTTTTCATCTGCATAAAATATCTTCTCTGTCATGTTTGTGAAATTTTGTGTGGTTCCACGTTCAAAACAAACAAAGAGGGATGAGAAAATTAAATTTTCTTAAGTTGACTTAAATTAAATTTGCTTAAGTTGACTTAAATCAAGTCAATATATAGCCTTCAATACTCTCTGAGTTGGAGAGTAAATTTCTCATAATATTAGAGTAAGTTACAATCTGACATCCAAGAAAGCAATGATAAGTGGTACCACAATAAGACAGACCCAGATAAATTTATGGATTAGTAATGTAATTATACTGTAAAGTCAAGCCCAAAAAAAGAGTCAAACTGAAAATGAATCGCTGAATGCAATACAAGAAGGGAGAATGTTGGAGTATAATATTGGAAACAAACAAAGAGAAACAACCCTTTATATTCACTTAGTTCCCCTCACTACTAAACATATCATTTTATATTATTTCCCATCACTATATATTCACTATTAATTTCTTATTGATGTGAGACTCCGTCATACTCGTATCATTGTTTCCCACATTGATTTACAGCTTTATTTATTTATTCAGAACATATTTTGATTTTTTTTTTTTTCCTTCAAGAGAACATATTTTGAGTTGGAACTTGTAGAATTAACGGAAAGGAAAACTCCAAGTAACAGCTCTTAGTTATAGCGTGGAAAGAACAAAATGACTAGGAATTGCAATGAGACTGTGTCCATGATCGATCCTACAAAAATATCACTTTCACTAGTTGTAATCATATTGCCCTTTAAACAGTGGCCACAATCAAGAAAGCATGCAGTTGATTAAAACTTGGAAGATCAAGAAGGCAACGAAATGATACATGATTGGTGGGTTTTGACAAGCTCTTTTGGGAAAGTTGTGGGTAAAATAAATTCATAACTACTCCCTCCCAGCAAGTCCAAGGAGTTTGATGTTATAAATTATAATGAAACACTATGAAGATAAGAATTAACGAGTGGAGCTTCCACTATCATAAAGTTAAAAAGTGGTAATGCCCATTTCCTTAAACTCAAAATTGTTCGCTAGTAATTACATTTTCACATAGCTCTTCTTAATAAGGTCTGAAATTTCAGAAAATAGTAACTAGTAGTCTCCATTTTTAAGCTGTCCGCTAGAATTTCAACGTTAAATAGAATTAACAGTCAAAAGTAATTAGGAGGTTGAATTAAAAAAATTAAATTGGAGGATTTAATTCAAATTAGGAAGTTTAAATAAAAAGCAAAAAAAGAGGTTACCAAAGTTTAAAAGAATTGATGGAGGAATGGCCAAAACAAGCCCAATTTGGGCTTATTTCTTGGTCCATTAGTGGCCCATACAAAGACTTGCTAAAACCAAGAGAGAGGGACCGTGACAGGGCTTGAGATTGTGAGGTCACCACATTGTTTTTGTTTGAGAGTTTATGCAGTGAAAAACACGAGCGTGTGAGTTGATTGCGCGGCCATGTGAGGTACTGTTTGTGAGTGAAAAAGGGAGAGAAAAAGTAAATAGTATTTATAATTTTTTCGGTTAGTGAACTTGTTGTAGAGTAAGTTTAGATAGAACCATCTTAAATTTTATATTATTCCTTTAATTTGATTTGTAAGTGATTTTTACAACAATTGGTATTAGAGAGCTCTGATTTAAAATATTAAAGATAGCAAGTACAAAGTTTGATGTGAAACTATTTAATAAAAAAATAATTTTAATTTGTGACAAAACACTGAATCTTTGTGTAACAATGATTAATCAAATTATTGAATGAAAAGCAATTGGTGACTATCAAAGGTGATGATTGGGAAAATTTTAATAAAAGACAGTAAGTATGATTCGATTGATATTTATAATGTCTTGAAAGAGATTTTGCCAATTGCTTTGTAGAAGAAATTGGAGAATTTGCAATTGTCAAAGGCATTCATAAATTGTTTGTACTTGAAGGAGTTGTACTGACTAAGGATGGAGGAGGGTATTAATGTAATGAGATCATATCCATACCTTCTATAAATTAATTACCCAATTGGTTAGTATTGGTGCAAAAGTAAATGATGAAAATAAAGTCCTTTAGCTTCTAATATCTCTCCCATGGTCTTTTATAAAAGTTTAGCAATGGCCCTAATAGTTGGAAGGAAACATTAAAGGTGAAGGAGTTTTTTGTAATTATCTTAGATGATGAGAAGTTCAAGAAGCCAAGTAAAAGCAACAATGGTGGAAGTAATCCATGTGAAAGTAATTTAAGAAGATTTAGTAGAACATGCTCAAGACTACAAGTGGACATTGCGGATAAAAAATGCTACTAATATCATGAAAAGAACCACATTCAATACATTTGTAAGAAAATACGAAGAAACATTTGGCAAAGTTCAAACTATTCTTGAAAAGTTGTGGAAAATAAGGGACTACTGCAATTGCATGTATTGAGGGGGATATTTGATGCTATTGTGAGTTTTTGAAGACCAGTTAAAGTGTCAAATCAGCTTGTAAACAAAGAAAAATCGTGAGATTGATAGCCTATTAGCCAGCCACTTCAACACTCAAGTTAGAGGTTTTAATTGAGAATGAAAGGTTGACTAATAGAAAGCTTCAGTAATTAATTTGGCAAAGTAAGCGTACCTGAATAATACTTGGTTCTTATATTTATAGACTGAGGGTTAAAGAGCCATTGTAACTAACTATGAGAATCTCGGATACTCAGTTGATATTCTGAGATTCTCGTTTATCAATATGTCCTGATCGTTGACTGGTACTGGCTGATACTTGGTAAGGTTAATGCTCAGTCTGTCGAGCGAGCATTCACACTTGCTTTGATATCCCATTTGTGTTTGTTTGGCCCCACTAGTCTAAGCATTCTTTTGCTCGGTTCGGGTAGTTAGGTTTTGCTTTGTTCAGTGTGGTTGATCTAAACCATGTGCTGGTTGGCCTGGCTCCTAGTTGTGACTTCTTCTTTACTCTAACCCTCTAATTGAGCGCTGACACTTTGACTGTTATGTTGGATCCTTTGACCGAGCGTTGACTATTTGACTCGGTTTTGAGCGAGTATTATATTGACACTGATTTATCACAATATGAATATTTAATGGATTCTGCTTGCTTATCTTATACTTGCTAAAAAAAATTATGGTTTGATGCCATTGAAGAAATAAAAGAAAAGTGAGTAAAGCTAGCTAATGGCAAGAAAAAGAAAATTAAAGGTGTTAGTAAAGTGAAAATTAAATTGCATGGTGATTATATAAAAATATTTAATGAAGTGAGATATGTTCTTAAATTTAAAAAGAACTTAACTTGCCAGAGTAAGTTGGATTCTTTAAGTTAGGTGTTCTATTTTTGTTGAGTCATTAGATAGTCGATGCGCTATTATAATTATAAAAGTCTAGAAGTTTGGTGCAAGAAATCTTTATAAATTGGAAGGAAACGAGGTATCAAGTTGAGTCAATTTGCAACATCAATGATAAAGAGTGTAAGAAAAGTATTCAAACAAAAATTAATATTTGTAGAAGTTGAGAAAACAAATTTTATTTGACTTTGAAGTGGAGGTTATTGGAATTTCAAGTCTAAATAAAAGTAAGAGTCAAAATTAATTAGAAAGTTGAATTAAAAATTAAATAGTAGGATTGAATTTAAATAAAAACCAAAACAACAAGTTAGCAAAACCAAACTGATGGAGTGTAACCTCTTGTCAATAAACCTAGACACGACCCCTTGGCGTGCTATTGCTGTTGTTAACTCTATTTCTCCACGCTTGAAGGCTCTTCCTCCGGTGCTCTTTACTCATCTCTTGGGGAGGCCAATTTTGTGGCTGGCTCCTTAGCATAACTCGGAGTCTTGCTAACTGATGTTGTAATTGCACTTCTTTGATTGTTTAGTTTGCTGTCTTGTCAAGGAAAGGCTGCTCCACAAGTTACGTCTCTAAGGGGATTACCTGTTGGCATGGCCTAGTTTTGAAGCCTTCTTTCTTTATTTTATTCATATTTATAAATAAATTTCTCTTGCTTAAATAAAAAAAAAAACACCAAATTGATGGAGGAATGGCGGAAACAAGTCCACGTTGGACTTGCTCTCTTAGGCCATTAGAGGCCCATAACAGGGGCAGGTTATATGCGGCCAAAATCAAGAGAGAGAGTCGGTGAGAGAGCATGAAATTATAAGGCCATCAAATTGTTTTTGTTGAGTGCGTAAGCAGTGTAAAACATGGGCGGCCATGTGAGATGATTGTGCGAGCTTCTGACTATGAGGTGTTGCTCATAATTATTTTTCTTTGTCACAGAATTTATTATAGACTAGGCTTATGTCAAACTATCTTAAAATTTGTGTTATTGGCTTGATTTGCCGGTATCGCTGTGTTGCATTCGCTCGACTTGCTCTCTTCGGCCATTACTGGCCCATAACAGGAGCAGGTTATATGTGGCCAAATCGTCTCTAATTCTGTGTTGTTGGCTTGATTTGCCGGTATCGCTGTCTTGTGTTCGCTTTGGGCCCATCGAGAAAAGAAATGATAGATGGGCATTTGCTTCCAGATATGAGCTCCATTGAAGCTTAAATAAGCTAGGCTGTTTAAAGTTATTTTTTAGTTCTTGGATTTAGAATATCATAGTAAATAACAGTTTGATTTGCTTTTTCACTTGCTAATTTTTGACACATGCACAATCACTCTTCATCATATACACATTAGAAACATAATCATAAGCATATTAAGGCCGGCCTTTATTGCTCATATAGCTGCGCTAGTATTTTTTTTTTTTTAAGTAAATAATTTATTGATAGAGAAACAAAACACCAAGATACAAAAAGCACAAAGAAACAGAATCCCAAGAACAAAATAGAAAGTCTAATCTAATGGACACAAAGGGAGCTCCACAACAGCCAACAAGCCTAATGAAAAAAAAGAAGAAAAACAGCAACACGGGTAGAGAAACAGCAGACCCGAAAGGAACAAAAGAAAGCCCTTAGAAAAGCAGCAGAGTAAAGGGTATCTGAGAAATTTTCGTAAAAATTTAATACGCTGCATGTACTTCCATACTCAAATCCTATGTTCGTAACTATCCGATTTAGATTCAAGATGGCTGCATCACCTTATTATTTCTAGGTATAGAGCTCCAAGTTGAACAGTCTAGGAGTTGGAATAATAACTAGTGGAGTAGATTTCTCCAAGACAATCCCAAGCTTCTCTGACGTATCAGGATTTGCACCACCGGGCAATTTCCAGTTGAACATATGCAAGAATGTGGCCAACAAGTACATTACCATCCTTTCACCTAGAGGAAGACCTACACAAATCCTCCTACCGGACCCAAACGGAAGATACTGTAAATGGTTCCCCAAATAATCCAACCTACGAGGACCAAAGAACCTCTCTGGTTGGAACTCTGAGGGATGGTCCCAAAATTCAGGGTCTCTATGCATAGCCCAGACGTTCAAGAAAACCTTAGTGCCCTTTGGGATAATGTAGCCACCTACGTTGCAGGACTCAGTGGGGCAACGGGGTAGGAGTAATGGAGCCACTGGGTGCAATCTTAACGTCTCCTTCACTATTGAGTGTAAATATGGTAATTCTTGAATGTGGAATTCTTCAACTAAGTTGTTGATTCCCACCACATTTGTCAGTTCCTCTTGGGCTTTCTTCATCACTTGGGGATGTAGCATCATTTCTGCCATGGCCCATTCCACCGTGGTTGGACTTGTATCGATACCACCGATCACAATATCCTGTCAAAAAGAAAACATATAACTTGCATCTCAGATTGTATTTTAATCGATGCCAGGTTAGTCGTTAGGGGATCCTTTTGCGCTGTTCTGACAGTGCCGGCGCATGCAACCCTTATCGCGGCGAAATCTAATCAAGAAATTTCCTTCTGTATAATATCTTCCTAGTATTTTAAACAAGTATGTCTGCTTAAAAAAAGAAAAAGCCTTCTACAGATCACAATATAAGACACAATCAATTAAAATCCATGGAAATATATTAAACCTCGTCTAAAATTTGTTGGACCATAGGTGAGAGGAATTTATTGAAGGGGAAAACCATATTTTTACATGTACATGTGCAGTTGTTGCATGGTGAATTTCTTATTGCAGTTTTAACTTGATATTATGTATGTGAAATTATATATATATATATATATATATATATATATATATATATATATATATATATATATAAAAGGGTGGCCACGGTTCAGGAATCGCCGGTTACGATTCCTGAACTACCGGTTTAGGTTCAATGAAATTATGAACCTGAACCAAACCGCTAGGGGACGGTTTGGAAGATTTGCTTGAACCGCTGGTTCTGGTTTGAACTCCGGTTTAAACGGTTTGAAGAGCGGTTCGAAAAAGAACGGTTCAAAATAGTTTGGAGGACGGTTTGGAAGTGACTTAGGGATGGTTTAAGGGTAGCTTAGACAAAAAAATTAGAGAAAAATTTCTTTGATTCAAAATTTAAGTTATATTTGTAAAAATATTTTAATTTTTCTTAGAAATCTTTCAATCAAAATAAAATAAGAAAAAAAAAAGAAAGAAAATAATTTATCTTTAAGAAAAATTTAATAAATAAAAACTTGACCCTGATTAAAAAACTAGAAGTAAAATTAATATTTTTTAAAGAAATTAGCAAAAAGTGTATGAATTTAATTTTGCCTATATATCCCTTTAGGATTTAGAGCAATAAAAATTTTTAGTTCTATTACTTGTATTTTTTTTAAATTATATAATAATTGATAATTAAAAATTATAAAAGAGAAAAAAAAATTAAAATAGAGGGTATTGGAAATTTTATTGAGGATTTAAAGTAATAACAAAGTAACTGAGATAGTATTAAAAATTTCAGTAAGTATATAAAATAATAAAGTAGAAAAATTGAGAGAGTATTGGAAATTAAAATGAGTGTAGAAAATAATTATTTAGAGAATTTAAAAAAAATTGAAAAAATATTAAGAATTGAAGAAAATGCAGAGAATAATTGTGTAGAGAATTAATAATATATATAAATGAATTAGGAGTGACGAACATATTTATTGAATTTTTTATATTTAAATCGCCGTTTAATCTGGTTCAAATCGCTTGTTCAATCCGGTTCGAACCGCCATTCACGGTTCTTAAAAATATGAACCTGAACCAAATCCAGAAGGACAATTTAAATCCGTTCGGTTGGTTCCAGTTTTAACCGATTTTGGTCCGTTTTGACCGAACCAATTCCGGTTCGGTTCCGGTTCAAAACCGGACCGTGGCCACCCCTGTATACACATACATGCAACATTTCCTTTAGATTACTAAAGAGCAGAAAATAAGGAAAGGAAGAAAAGGTTTACCATAAGCAAGGCCTTGATTTGTTGTCTGGAAATTGATTTCTCAGTGTCCTGCTCTTTAAACTCCAGTAAGAAATGCAAGAAGTCCTTCCTGTCAGTAATTTCCATCTCTCCACTTTGCTGCTGCTTCTTCTTTATGCACTGATCTATCACATGGTCATAGATTTTCTCAATCCGTTGTGATACCTCCTCCATTTTCCTCTTCACTCCCTGTATGTCAAACCTCGCAAGGAAGGGAAAGAAATCTGAAACATTTGGCTTTCCCAGTATCTCAACCAGCTCCGCCACTGCTACCCGAAACTTGGCCCCAATATCGATGTCCCTTCCTGGCCGAGGTTTCCACCCGAAAACATCCCTGATATCATGTTGATCACTGTTAAAAATGCCAGTTCCCCAACGTCAACAGGCTCTCCAATCTTCTTGCCATACACATCCCTCACACTTTTCTTCACCTTGCTTCTCCTAAGAGAATAAAATGCATCAAGATTTGCATTGCTCTGCATCTCGCGCACGAATACTTTGCGTAGCAGGCGCCACTGGGGCCATAGGGTGCGAAGGCAATGTCCTTTCCACCGTAGGAGAATGTTTTTGCTGCGATGGTTGGATTCCTGTTGGCAAATGTGACGTCCTGGTGGCGAACAATCTCTTTTACTAGAGTTGGAGAGCTTATTATGACACATAGCTTCTGCCCAATTGAGAGCTTGTAGATTGGACCGTAATTTTGTGCCAATTCCATAAACAGTTGGTGAAGATTGGGGCCTAGAAATGGAAGGTAGCCAAGTATGGGAAAGCCACGGGGCCCTGGTGGAAGCTGAGCCTTTCCTCTTGCTGTCTTGGATACCCATACGAGCAGACACGTTCCTAATATGGAAATTGAAGCAATGATCAGTACTGGTGGAAGTTCCTTGTCCTTGCACATCCATGAACTCCACCGGCCACAGCTCGTGCCTGAGAGGTTACAAATAGGCATCGGAGAAAGAAAATGATAAAATATAGGCTCAATCATACCAATTTGGGTCCTTTAAATATGGGAAGAAGTGCAGATAAAATACTGTTTAAAGTGGACCCTCTTTGAATATGGAGAATGAGTTGACATAATTGTGAGAGAGATGACGTGTGTGTGTGTGTATATATATATATATATATATTTATTTATTTATTTTGAGTGTCCCTAATAAATTTCCTATTTTACATTAATGATTTGGGTAGATGTTTTTTTTTGGTTAAATTCCACAAATATTAGGTTGGTTATTTATACACGTTTAATTGTTTTTTATTTATTTTACGAATACATTTTAGTTTAGGCCAGTTCTAATTGAGATTAAGTGGATTATAATATATATATTCTATTGGCAAGGAAAATGAGATGAAAAAAAAAGATTAAATTTAATAATGATAAAGATAAAAAAAGAATTTAATAATAATAAATTACCCTGGCAAAATAATAATATAAAAATTTATTATTATTTAAAATATTTAATTTTATTAGTTAAAATTTTTTTATTTAAATTTAAATTTTATTCTACTAAAAAAATATAATTCTATAAAAAATAATTATATTGATTAATTTACTTTTCTATTTAAATTTAAATTTTATTCTACTAAAGAATATAATTCTATAAAAAATAAAAAAAATTAAATTAAAATGTATCATCTCCAACAATGAGACTAACTACCTTTGAATTGGACCTACAATCGATAACTAAAGAAAGGTAATCGTTTCTGACTTTCCCATGTGTCACTTGTAATCTTATTTGAAAAATAAATTTAATTGAAGCTTTGTTTCAGAAAATATTTTTTTAAAAAATAATTTTTTATATTTTATAATATTTAAAATATTAAAAAAAATAAGAGTTCAATTGATAACACTTTAGTTTTCTTTTTTTTTTCTTTAAGAGAGAAAAAAAAAAAAAAAAACCTGCAATGCGTTCGAAAAAACATCACTTTGCAGCCTCTCTTTGTCTTCTCTTTCTCCAAGTCATTGACTCTCACATGCTTTCTCTTTTCACATATCCATTTTTTATCCCATCTTCTCAAGTTTGATGAAGGCCTACTTTTTCTTTGATTTTCATCAAATATCCAAGTCTTGATTACAATCATCAATTTGAATAGATTTTGATAAAAAGAAAAATCATACATTTTGTTCTTCAATTTCAGAACGTCTACAAATCTGGTAAGAAATTCTTTACAATTTTTTATGGGAGGAGAGAGACAAAGTCTATAAGGATTACAAAATGCAAAAATTCTTCATTAATATGATTCACAAACGCCCATCTCTCCTAAATCAAATCTCAGAAGGCATATAGGTTTCTGGGTTTTTATTTTTATTTTTTCTTAAACCCATATAATTATGAATCTACAATTAATTTTTTGGATTTTTTTTGGTAAACATTAATATTTTGGTTGGGAAGAGATGCAGATTTTTTTTTTTTGTTTAAATCAGTCTTTTTTAGGTAGATGGGGGATGTGAGGAGGATGTTAGTCATAGGATTAAAGCCGGATGGTTGAAGTGGAGACATGCCACGAGAGTTTTATGTGATCGTAAGATTCCCAATAAATTGAAAGGAAAATTTTACCGTACAGCCATACGACCGGCTATGTTATATGGTAGTGAGTGTTGGGCACTGAAAGAGTCATATGCATCTAAGATAAGAGTTGCAGAGATGAGAATGTTAAAGTGGATAAGTGGCCATACTAGACTAGATAAAGTCCGTAATGAGAGTATTAGAGAAAAGGTATGAGTGGTGCCAATTGAAGATAAATTAAGATAAGGGAGATTGAGGTGGTTTGGTCATGTGAAGCGTAGACATACGGATGCTCCAGTTAGACAAGTAGAGCACATTAGGGTTAGAGGATAGAAAAAAAAAAAAGGGGTAGACCTAAATTAACTTGGAGGAAAGTAGTACAATATGACCTAGAAGCATTACACATTTCTGAGGATTTAACCCAAAATCATTCAGAGTGGAGAAAGCGAATCCATATAGCCGATCCCAAATTTTTGGGATAAAGGCTTAGTTGAGTTGAGTTGAGTTGAGTTTAAATCAGTCTTTCACCGTGAGCGAAGTTGAAGGTAAAAGAAGATAACCACAAGGTTTTATAAAAACCCACAAAAAAAAAATCAGTTTTTCATTTTAAAAAAAATTAAAAACCAATAAATTAAAATAGTGCCAAATGCACTCTAAATTAAAAAAAATATATTTTTTCTTAATCAAAAGAAAAATTGAAATTTTGATAATTTTATTGAAATGAGAAAACACTTATACATATATAATATAAACACATGCCACTAATTTAATATTGCAACCATAGGACATTATTCATATACAAGTTAATTATTTTCCACGAAATAAAAGATGCTTGTATTAAAAATAAAAACATATTACAAAGTATAAAAAAAAAAATTAAACTTTCATATTTTAATACTTAACTAGTTATTTTGCTTGCACTTTGCGTAGACTTTTTATTATTTTATTTAATAATATAATTTAATATAAATTTTACTATATTTTATATTTTTATAATTATATTATAAAATTTTAATTAATTATAGTTTTATTTTAATAAATAAGTTAATTAATAAATTATTTTTTATTATTTTTAAATTATTTGACATATATTAATAAAAGGGTAAATAAAATAAAATAAAATACACATGCCACTTAGCCATTCTTGAAATATCATTATAAAATTCTTATATTTTAAATATAAGAAATGTTTTTAAAACTATATATTTAAATTTTCTAAAAAAAATTTAGTATATATATATATATATATATATATATATATATATATATATATATATATATATATATATATATATATATAATTTTTTAAAAATAGTTCATCCTTTTTTTTCTAATATAATGATTTTAGGCATATTATATGATGAGTATAGTTTTATTAAATTTATAAATTTAAGAAAATTTAAAATTATTAAAATATGTGCTAAAAAGGATTTTAAATTTTAATAGTTAGAGATAAAATTTAAGTAGTTGAAATTTTAAATAAAGATAAAAGAAATGCTAAATGGCAATTTTTTAGGCTTTTTTATTAGGCGATGTGGCATAATTTTTTATTTTTAATTTAAATTTTAATATTTCATTTTTTATTAAAATCATTTCTAATTTTTTATATAATTTGATTATTAAAATTTATAATATGAATAATTTTCTCATTAAAAAACTTTATTTTAATTTTAAAATATTTAATTAAATTTTCAATAAAATTACATTTTTTTATCAATTTTTATAATTCATTTTCTGTGAAAAAATAAATTAATAAATATATATAATTAAAATATATCATTACTCATAAAAATAAGTAAATGAAAAATATTAAAAAAATATAAAAGTATCATCACGATAATCAATTGTTAAAAAATTATAAAAGTATCATCACGATAATCAAGAGATAAATAACAAAAATAACTGAAAAAGTAAAAATAAAAAAATTACAAAATCATTATTGAAAGCTTATCTTCACATATATTTATAAATAATTATATTTGCCATACGACTACTTTTTTTTTTTAATAGTTAGTGCTACTTAATTTTTCAATTTTAATTCAATGGTCTCTTCTTAATATTATAAGAAATAAAAAATTAGCAGAAATGTAAATAAATATTCAAAATGATGATTAATAAATAAAATTTGAATATAAACAAAAAAAAAAGTAGAAATCAAAGAATAATTTGAAAAGCATTAGATGATAAAAAAAAGTTTTATTGTTTTCAAATGACACAAAATATGATAAATAACAGTTGCAAAAATTACAATTCAATAATTTGTTGTTTTAAATTTTTTTAATCATAAATATAACATAATTGATTAAAAAAAATTAAAACATTAATATAATAATATTTAAAAAAAAATTATAATTAGCAAGTCAAGCTCTTTTCAGAAAGCATCATGTGGTAGCCTATAATAAAAGTTTGGCTTGATTTATATGCATAAATAAAATAGATATATAGAGATTTTACTTTTTATAAATATAATTTTAAATTATTTTATTAATTTTAAGATTTATATATTTAAATGAAATATTTTTACTAATTATAATAATTAATAAATTTTTAAAATCTTAATTTCAATTGTATTTAATTATCTCATTTTAAATTAAATTATTAATCTCTCCAAAATTAATTCAATAAAATATGATAAAAAATATTTATGATAAAATATATGCATATTATGATATGCATGAGTTTTAGAAAAGCAATATTATTGTTATTTTTTATAAACTAAAAAAATGTAATTAATTTTTAAATAATAAAATTGATTATGGATTAATTTTTAAATAATAAAATTGATTATGGATGCTTTGATGTTTTATAATCATTTGTTCTAATCATAAAAATTGAGATAATAATGATAATAATAAAAATACTTAAAAAAAATTTAAAGCATAACAATTACCTACTTTTTATATATATAAATAGATAGGTTATACTTATATTAAATTGACGAGATAATACATGAGTATTTATCTTTTTTATTTTAATTTTATAAATTTCATGTGACATAAAAAATATATAATTTATAACAGTGGAGGAAATTTTCAATTTGGATTTATAATTAGACTTTTAGGATATGATTTCTATATCAATTCGATAACCAATAAAAGATGAAATTACCATATTTCCATAAAATTTAACTTACAATTCTAAATTAAAATATTTAAAGGTATGAAATAATTTATTAAGAACATTAATAATATTAGGTATCAAAATATTTTAAATATTTATATATTATATTACACTAATTAAATTATAATATTAATTATTAAAGAACTTTAACATTTGAATTTGAGTAATTAAGCTTAATATTTAAATTTATATATAAAAATAAAAAATTAAGTATCATAAATTATTTTAGGCCAATTGACTTAAAAAATCAAAACCTTTTTGTGTATTTCTAAATTTAGTCAAATCTTTTTATTTTATCAATTGAATTCATATATTTCAATATTGTTTTCAAACTTAGCAATAGGTCAATTAGTAACTAAGATGACCCAAATTAGCTTATCTGGCATGCTGACTAGAGATGCTTACTAGATTAAAAGTTTATTTATTAATCCATGGAATCCAAATTTTTTTATAAAAATAATTTTTTAATTTAAAATAAAATGTTGAGTTAAAATTAATCAATCTAGACTAAGGTGTTAGAACATAAGTTATTAAATTAGGTTTTTCTTATTTAAATTTCGCCATTCAAAATACAAAAAATATAATAAGATTTATTTATAAATATATAATAGAGCGAGTTTAGATATGAATTTTCTTAAAAATTTGGTATTTGCACGCTTCTCATTAACACCAGAGAACAATGAGAATGAAAATGTGGAGGCGAAATTGCGAAATAACAAAACAATGAATTGAGAAACGATGGTGGTAATGTGACAGAACAAATCAAGCACATGTGCACTGGAGCAGAATTCATTGTGCTGCTGTGCTGCCAAGAGACAAGTTTCACAATTTTTTTTTCTAAGTTTCACAAAGTTTTCATTCAAACCAATTCCAGTCTTGGCATCAAAGGTGCTTGATTTGCTATCTCCAATGAAGTCGGTGGACGCCATATCATCTAGATTGTAAACCAAAATTCCCTTAAGCTTACCCTCAGACTCTTCCTCGATGGAATTTTTTACTTCCTCTTATGTTGCTTTCAAGAAAATCATGGCAATAGTTTATATATGCCCATGATCCCAATTTCAATGCAAATTAAAGAAATATGTAAAAGGCACGTGAGGACCCTAGAATTTGCTTTCTACTTTGCCCATTGAAAGTCCCAATTTAAGATTTCAAACTCTCAAGACTATTATGGATTCACAATTTCTTATTTTTCTTGTTTCATAATTTCATTTTCAAATTTTCAATCTCGCTGCTCTCCTTTCTTTTGAACAATGGTGTTAATGATGAAGTGAGTAAATAGAGTTTTATAATCTATGTTAAAAATAATTTTACCATGGTTTTGCATCTTATAAATCAAGTTGGTTAATTTTAACTCAAGTCAAAAAATTTATTTACCAAGAATTTTGGCTCTCATGAATTAAAAAATAACTTTTATCTTGTTAGCATGCCCAGTCAACTTGCCATGTCAGTCTTGCCATGTCAGTTAATTTGGGTTACCTTAGCTACTGATTGACCTATTGCTAAATTTGAAAATGATATTAAAATTTATGAATTAAATTAATAAAATTAAAAGATTTCAATTAAAATTAAAATTAAAATTTCATAAAAAAATTTTGATTGTTAAAGTAAATTGATCATTATTTTATTCGCGCGCAATACATGTGGAGGAGAATAATTGGATGAAAAAAAAAAGATAAATGAATTTAACATTGATAAATTATCTTTTGTTTTGATTAGTTAAAAAATAATATAAGAGTTTATTATTATTTAAGAAATCTGTAATTTGATTTGTAAGATTGGTTTTCTATTTAAAATTAAATTTTACTTTATTAAGTAATATAAATTATTAAAATTTTTTAATCTAATTAAAAATTAAATTAATCAAACTAGACTTAAAAAGAGATTTTCATCCATTAATCTTCTATTTGGATTAAAAATTAACTTTTAAATAAGACGAATTTGGGATTCATAGCACAACGTAAGGCTTGCTTTGGAAGTCAACTTTTTTTTTTTTTTTTTAAGTGCTTGGAAGTTAAAATTTAGTTTTTAGATTTTTTAATTATTGATTTGAAATACTTAATTAATATGATTATTAAATTAATTTTTTAAAAATAATAACTAAGTATTTAAAATTAATATTTTTTTTATTATATGTGATTAACCTGTGATTTCTTTTAAATCATAATTTTTTTAAAAGAAATTTATCTTTAATTTATTTAGCTTTTTATGTAAGTATTAAAGAATTTAATAATATTTAAATTCTATTGCCAATTGGGTAGTTTAATTAGTATTTCTTCATCTTTAAAGTGTAAGGATTAAGGAAGACTTAAACTAATATATATATATATATATATATATATATATATATATATATATATATATTAATTTTTAAAATTTTAAATTATTGATTAGAAATATTTAATTAATATAACTATTAAATTAATTTTTTAAAAATAATAATTAAATATTTAAAATTATTATTTCTTTTATAATATGTGATTAACCTGTGATTTCTTTTAAATCATAACTTTTTTAAAAGAAAGTTGTCTTTAATTTACTTAGTTTTTTGATGTAATTAGAAAAGAGTACTCAAGGATTTTTAATAAAATTTAAATTCGATTGTCAATCAGGGGCAGTAGTCAAGGATTTAATAAAATTTAAATTCTATTGTCAATCAGGAGCAGCTTGATTATTGATTGTTATTCTTTTACCTTTTAAGGTGTAAGGATTGAGAAGGTCTTAAGTTTAAATCTTTTTATTTACTCTATTAATTTTAAAATTTAAATTCTATTATAAAAAAAAATAAAAGTTGAATACATAAGTTTATCTTTAGAATTTAATCAAAAATTTTAGTGGCATCTTAATATTTAAAAATGTTTTATCTCACATATCTTAATTTTGAAAAAGTGAAATTAAGATAACTCTATGATTCCAATTAGCAGGGAGCATGAATATGCGAATAAGAGATTGAGAGTTAAAAAAAAATACTTATAAGGAAAATAAAATAAAAAAATTCATAAGAATAAAATAAATTTATTAAATTAAAGGATAAAAATATCCAAAGCAAATGGTTCAACCATTTTAATCTCATTGTGAGTCTCAAATGGGTGTAATATGTGATTCTTCTTTTGCTTGGTTAATATTTCTTTATAGTTAGGATGAAAACTACAATTTTTTCTTCTGATACAAAGAATTTTGACTTTGCCTAACATACAAACGATTGATGATCTAAGCCCGTCAAAGCCAAATGTTACTGGATCTAGCTACATGACAAAAGCTAAATGAAGTAAAAAGCAACATATTAACTATCCTACATAATGTTAGTTTTTAAACTTCCATAAGGTTTAATTCAGGATATTCAAAAGCTTTCTGCTAAATTTTGGTGGTGTAACTCCCTCGACAAGTCTAACATTATTAGCGATTGAAAAAGCTACTGCTACTATTTTATTCAGAAATGATGCAAGTGCTAGGATATTTTGTTACATTTTAATGCTTGTAATCTTTCATATCTTAGTTAAGTTATTGAAAGTTTGGTAAACAAACTTTAGTTTAACTTGTTGTATATATATGTTAAAGCTAATCATGAAAATCTCATCCTCCTTTCAAAAAAATTTCAAATATTCTGTTTTCTTTTCAAAAAAAAGCTCTTTTCTCCAACAAGTGGTATTAGAGCAATCTTGATCTTAAGGGACTATGTGAGTGTTTGAGAGAAAACCACCAAACTAACCATAAAACACTTAGCTTTTTGTTAGTATTCTTCACTTCCAATGGCTTCCAGCAGTACCTTTCTGTCATCACCTCACTTCAATAGTGAAAATTACCATGTTTGGGTTGTCAAAATGAGAGCTTATGTCAAAGGTCTTGGACTATGGTAGTATGTATAGGAAAACAGAACACCTCTTCCACTATGATAGAATCCAACTTTGAATCAGATAAGGCAACATGAAGAAGAAGTTACTAAAGCTCCAGAGGCCCTATCCTATATCCATGCAGCTATTACAGATCCTATCTTCACTAGGATCATGGCATGTGAGACAACACATGAAGCTTAGGAGAAGTTGAAGATAGAGTTTCAAGGATTTGAAAAAATAAGGCAAATGCAAGTGTTTAATTTGAGAAAAGAGTTTGAGCTACTGAGGATGAAAAACACTGAGAAGGTGAAGGATTATGTTGACAGAGTTATAAAGGTAGTAAATCAAATCAAGTTGTTGGGAGAAGAGTTGGAAGAGAAGAGGATTATGGAGAAGGTTATGCTAACTCTTCCTAAAAAATATGAAGTAAAACTTTCTTCTCTTAAAGACTCTGGGGACATGTCTCAAATCTCCTTAACTGAGCTTTCAAATGCTTTACGAGCCATTGAACAGAGAAGAGCGTTTAGAGAATAAGAGAGTATTAGAGAGCAAGCACTTGTTACAGCTTAAAAATTAAGATCACATGAAGGAGGATAAAAAAACTAACAAACTGAAAAGAAGGATAGTAATAACAAGAATGGCAGAAGGAAAGTCAAAACTTTTCACAAGATAAGTATCCACCTTGTCCTTCTTATAAAAAAACAAACCACAACGAGAATTACTATTGGTATAGGCTTGGAGCTCAGTGTAAGACCTACAAACAATTTGGTCACACTAAGAAGGTATGCACAGCAAATCAAAAATTGCATCCACAAGCTTAGCTTGCATAAGCCACTGAAAACTTAGAAAGTCATAAAGAGTTGTTTGCTACTACAAAATTTAAAAAATGTGATGTTCCAATTAAAGCTGAAAATGCATGGCTAATTGATAGTGGCTGTATTCATCACATGATAGCAAGCTTGAAGAGTTTTGAAGGCTTGGACACTAGTTACTCCTTAAAAGTCAAAATTGGAAATGGAAGACTTGTTGATGTCAAAGGCAAAGGAGTCAGAGCTGTGCAAACTTCTTTAGGTACAAAGATTATTCCATATGTTCTTTAAGTTCCTGAGATCAATCAAAGTATACTTTCAGTTGGTCAACTGTCAGATAAAAATTATACTCTAGTGTTTAAAGATAGGACCTATAAAATCAGTGATCCTACTGGTATGAAGATGTACTCAATCAAAATGAAGAGAAGAAGCTTTCCTTTAGATTGGAAAACAACTGAGAATGAAACCTATCTTAGTATTAAAGAAGACCTGTCTGTGGCATAAGAGATTTGGTCATACAAATCTCAAATCATTAAAATCACTACAAAGCAAAGATTTAGATGTTGGTTTGCCATTTGCAGCTGATAACACTGGTGTTGTGAGGCTTGTCAATTTGGTAAACTTACTCAATCACCATTTCTAGCTTAGAGAGCGTCCGCAAAATTAGAATTCATCCATATTGATGTATGTGGTTCACTAAGCATTTCCTCTTATAGTGGCAGTAGATATTTTCTTTTGTTTCTTGATGACTTTACTAAATATCATTGGATCCATTTCCTCAAGCAAAAATCAAAAGTTTTTAGCATGTTTTTGAAGTTCAAAGCCAAAATTGAGACTCAATATGACAATGGAAATGAACTCGCTTCAAATCAGTTCAAGGAATATCTTTAAAAGGTAGGTATTCATCAATTTACTATCACTTACACACCCCAACAAAATGGTGTGATTGAATGGAAAAATAGGTCTATGAAGGATATGGCCAGATGTGTCATGTTTAAGAAGAATTTGCCAAAGATCTTGTGGGCATAAGCTATGAATACTATGGTGTTAAAGTTCAAACTACAGAAATATTTACTAAGGCACTTCAAAAATAGAGATTTGAATTTTGAGGTCAAGCCTTGGTGTTTGTAACCACACTTGCATCAAGGAGGAGTGTTGAAGATTGAAAAAGCTGCCCCTACTATTTTGTTCAGAAGATGATGCAAGTGCTAGGATATTTTGTTACATTTTAATGCTTGTAATCTTTCATATCTTAGTTAAGTTATGAAGTTTTTATAAAGGTTTGGAGGAGCTTATTTTGAGCTGGATTTTAGAAGAAAAACTTCCTCAAATCATGGAAGTTTGGTAAATAAACTTTAGTTTAACTTGTTGTACAAATATGTTAAAGTTAGTCATGAAAATCACATCTTCCTTTCAAAAAAATTTTAGATATTATGTTTTCTTCTTAGAAAAAAGCTCTTTTCTCCAACAAACATCCATGGATGAACTGGAGAAAATCATCATGGAGCAAGAGGGATAGAGGTATTGGGTTTAAGGATCTGCATTTGTTTAATATAACTTTATTAGCCAAGCAAGCTTGATGTATCATTGCATATCCGGAGGCTATAAGTTCAAAGATTCTAAAGGGTATCTATTTTTTTTTTCGATTTTATAAATGCAATGGTGGGTAATAACCCCTCATGGAATTGGAGAAGTCTTTTAGAAGGAAGGGATGCTTTTAAAGATGGATTAAGGTGGAACATAAAGGGTCCTTCTTATGTGAACTTATGGAATGAACCGTGGTTGCCAACTTTGCCAAGTTTCAAGATATTGAGCCTATGGCCTCCTAATAGTCCCATTATCTACATTATGAACTTGATTAATAAAGAATCTAGAGCTTGGGATTTCCTCACTTTGTATGCCTCCGTTTCACCAAAGGAATGTAGGGCGATATTAGGGATTTTGCTTAGTAATAGAATCTGACATTTTGCAAAGGATGGGAGGCCAACTATCTCTGTGTATTATAGGCCAAAGAAAAAGCAAGCTGACCATATATGTGCTAGCAGCTCTTCATCCTCTAGCTCTATTCCTTAATCAATAAGGAAAAGTATTTGGGAATTGCAAGTTCCTCTAAAATTAGGAACTTTCTATAGAGGGCCTACAATAATTCACCTGCATCAAAGGTTAATTTGTTCAACAGAAACTATTCTTCCTCTCCTCTTTGCTAGCTGTGCAACAAGAAAGAAGAAACTTTGAAGTGTATTTTATTTTTTTATGAGCATGGAAAAGCTACTTGGTTTGGCTCATCCTTGGGTTTCTATCAGAATGACATGGATTTTAGGTCGTTTACCATTGGTGGCATGGCATCCAGACATATCTATCATCTTTGAATAATAGAGAATTGATGTTTGTTAGCTTTTTGTATTTGCGCCAATGGAAGTCTCAAAATGAAGCAGTTTTCAATTTTGTGTCGCTTGACTTGATGTAGTCCTTTCGAAAGGCTCAGAATGACCTTGTGGAGATGCTTAATGCTTGCTCGATGTAGTCCTTTCGAAAGGCAGAGAATGACCTTGCGGAGATGCTTAATGCTTGCTTTCCTCAATCGCATTCTGTGTTAAATCCTCTAAGTAGTTAATACTGCTGCTTGGAATCCTACTACAGGAGGCACTTTCAAAATAAATCTTAGGAGGCTTTTTATATTAGCACATATGGAAGTCTCAAAATGAAGCAATTTTCAATTTCGTGCCACTTGACTTAATGTAGTCCTTTTGAAAGGCTCAGAATGACCTTGCAGAGATGCTTAATGCTTGCTCTCCTCAATCGCATTCTGTGTTAAATCCTCCAAGTAGCAATACTGCTGTTTGGAATCCTCCTGTAGGAGGCACTTTCAAAATAAGTCCTAAGAGGCTTTTTTATTAGCGCATATGGAAGTCTCAAAATGAAGCAATTTTCAATTTTGTGCTGCTTGACCTGATGTAGTCCTTTCTAAAGGCTCATAAAGACCTTACGGAGATGCTGAATGCCTGCTCTCCTTAATCACATTCTGTGTTAAATCCTTCAAGTAGTAATACCGCTGTTTGGAATCCTCCTGCAGGAGGCACTTTCAAAATAAATCCTAGGAGGCTTTTTATATTGGCGCATATAGAAGTCTCGAAATAAAGCAATTTTTAATTTTGTGCCGCTTGACCTAATGTAGTCCTTTCGAAAGGATCAGAATAACCTTGCAGAGATGCTTAATGCTTGCTCTCCTCAATCACATTTTGTGTTAAATCCTACAAATAGTAATACTATCGTTTGGAATCCTCCTGTCGAACGCACTTTCAAAATAAACGTGGATGCCTCTTTGCATCAATCCATTTCACAAGCTAATTATGGGTTTTTAGTGAGAAATTCCAATGGGCAGTTCTTGGATGGGTGCTTAGCAATGTTTTCAAGTTTATCTCCTTTTTCGAGTGAAGGAAAGGCTCTTAGGGCAGTAGTTTTGTTTGCTATTCGGTGTGGTTTTCTCCCTTGTATCATTGAATCACATTGTTCACTGTTGGTTAGTGCTGTCAAATCTCCTCTTTCCTCCCTACCTTAGGAGCTAGATGCTTTGGTTAGGGATATTTTGTCGCATCCATCCCTAACCTATAGACACTGATGTAACTTGAAAACTGACAGAGTTTCCGCTAAATCTATAGCTAAAAGAAACCATGAAACCTGTTAAAATACATATGATATATATAATATGGCTTTGTGCCCATCAAACATATTTAGATATACAAATATTCATATATTATCTCTATAAGGATCAAAATAAAATATTAACAGATCAGAGCTTATAGTTGTCTTTACATATGTATAATAAACTAAAACAAAATAAATATCCAAAGAAACATATTGGCCCGACCTCCACTAGACTCTATAGTTGGTAAAGTGGAAGAGAGGATAAAACTAAAAGAGAGGCTATTAGTGGTGGAGTCAGCAAAAGGAATTTGAAGTATTAAAAATTAAGAGGGTGAGTACAACTAGTCAGTAAGCGGATAAATAAATAACAAAGGGGAACAGATAAGGTTTTGGTATTTAATAGTACTAATTCTACTATGTTAGAACAGGTCAACTGAATAAATATCATTTAATCTAAATCATGTAACTGAGCTAAAATAAGATTCATGCTGTAACAATATTGCTAAAATAAATATATTAAAATCATAAAATCTGTAATATCCTTATACACTCGCAATATGCTTTATGTAGTTAATGCTGGCATCTCAGGGGCAATAATAAACTATGGCAACCTGAGAGCAATGCTGGCATCTTGGGCTCTATAATGACACAAAAATAACCCAAAAGTAATAAAAATACTGATCATACACATGTGTAGAGTTACCCCCAAAGGGCAACCACTTGATATACGCTCCAAAGGCTATGTGTATATCAAGCACTGTCCCAAAGACAGAATAAATATAAGCTGAGCTAAAAATAATTCACCCGTCATTAAGGTGCTATTTATTCATTGCATATATTGAGTGTATTCGGCCATTTATTTAGCTATAATTGTAAATCTCATTTTATTCAATAATAAAACATAAAATTACTATTCTCTATTCGTATTTTCATACTTAGAAATAATGTAAATAAATTATATTTAATAAAATACTAGTATTGTGTATTTATCTATTCACCTATACTGAAGGCAGATTGAGGCCTAGACCGCTAAAACACCCCTAGTATCTACTATAGGAGCTGAATCCTCTACTAAGGTTAAGGAATATAAAAGTGTGTCAAGAAAGGAATTTAAATCCTAGGTTGAAATTGTGAAACACAAAATGCATGATTTATGTTCAAAAACTCTAAAAGAAATCCAATAATATTCTAACATAATTCAAATGTTTCCCAAAACTAAAACAGCTCTAATGAGTGCTCATAACCATATTAATTCCCAAAACAAAATCTAATATTTCTATAATATCTTCTACTATTTTCAAATCCACCAATCCACTTACGAATTTTCCTATTTCTAACAACACTTGAAATTTTCCACTAGTTTATAACTTCCAATAATACTAGAGATATAATATTTAACTCTATTTCTTATGTACACAACATGCTAAATTTCCTACATATTTCTAGTTAAAATTTAATATACTCAACAATTATCAAACCACTAATAGCTTGACCATCCATCCCAAATCTATTCATTCATAGGTTATATTCTCTAATTAAAATTAAATTTAATCCTTATTACACCAACTAGATGATCATAAACCAAAATCAAGGACTTGGACTTACCTATGTACCAAGGGTGGTTTAATCTCCCATAATAAGGACTTACCTATGTACCAAGAGCTGGTTAGGAGAGCAAACTTACCATGATTTCTTCAATATTATCACTCTAATCTCACTTAACTAAGGACTTCTTGACTACAAATATGTTGGGGAAGAGGAAGGAGGATCTGAAGGGCAAGAATTTGATCTTAAAAGAAAGAAAAGTAAGAAAGAATGGTTAGATTTGGCTAAATGAAGTCCCTTACTCTTCTCAATATCCCTCCCCTGTTTTGCTTTCCAAACACTCAAAATGTGCTCTGTCTTCCTTATGTAGAAGATTCTGTTTTTGTCCTTTTTTTTTTTTTTTGACTTTTCCTCTCTTACTTTTTACTTATTTGTTGTTTTGTTATTATTGGGTAAGGTGTTACATATTTGGTCTTGTTTGGATAACTATCCAATGATTGTAATAGCTTTTACCCCCAGAATTGCCAATAGGTGTGCTAACTAGGTTGAGAGCTCTTCCTCCTATATGCGTTGTTTATCCTCCATCCTAGAGAGCAACTCTATCGGCAAAGGATAGTTTGTATGCTCAGTATAGTTTGTATGCTCAGTATTTGGCTTAATGAAGTTCATCTCTCCTGATAAATAACAAGACTGAATATTTGGTGCAAAGCTAATTGATCGGAGTCCAAACAAAATAGTACTTGCTTAGGCAACTATGTGGCATGCAGGAAACGAAAATGTGAGAAAATGTGTAAATATAAAAAAAATATATGACTTATATATATATATATACATTCACACGCATAAATTCACACGCATACTTAAAGATTAAAACACGATATAAATTTTTAAATATAAAGTAAAACCAAACCAATACTTACATTAAAATATTAAAAAAATTATATACTAAAGATTAAAAAATTAAACAATAGAATTAAATATATTAACTATAGAAATTATTACAAGAATTTTAATATATAATTAGTCTATACATAAAACAAATTGAATTAAACAAATTATATATAAATTATTACAAAAATATTACATATTGTTTTTTGAAGACCTCACAGCTAAGGTTAAAAAAAAAATTTATATAATTTCTTGATTAGTTGCATGCAATTCTATATTTCAACCCAAATCCACAAATGCAAATATAAATTCTAAATCAAACCCAGATTTAAAAGAATCAAAACCCAATAAAAACAAGCAACCAATCACGATAGTAGCAGAGCGTGGGATGGATCATAGGAAACTTGAAGGCGAGAGATACAGCATAGATCGATCCCTCACTTAAGCCGCGTCGCATCATCGTCGTTGCCACTGTCTGTCGCCGCCAGATAAGTCCTCTCCTTTTTTTTCTTTCTCTGTCCTCAGATGCGCTGCGAGTATAAGGAGAGAGTCTGCGTTTTTAACGTATCATTTTTTTTTCAAGACACAATCCGGAGACACGTTTTCCATTTCTAGAAATTCCAGAAACGGCTCGGAAAAGCTTTGTTGCCATGTCATTATGTTTCCATGTTGGAAATATTTCCGACATGGGAAAACGCCACCGGTCCTGTTTCCATGCGTCGCAGTTAGGCAATTGTAACTTCCATATGAGCAGGTAATCCATGCCAAGCATTAAGCAAGATCATCCTTGATGATGCGCTTATATAAAAAAAAGAGCATCCTTGATGAGTCTCTCACAACACTAAAGCTAGTAGACATTTATTAAAGCTGGTAGGCATTTGTTTTACTAATGCATCAACATTAACTTTTACACATCCAGCTGGTGGAGGAGACCATGTGATAGCTAATAGAGCTTGAGAACGAGCGGTAGAGAGTGTATGGCGGAGCTTGTTCACTAAGGAATAAGTCTATCCCTTTTGCTTGATTATCTTTGTACTTGTTCTATTCTATGACTCTTGAGTATTTTTATTTTTAAGAAATACTCTAATTTTTTTTTGTTTTCTCATATTTTTAAAGAATTAAATCAAATAAAATTTTAGTACATGTAACTTATAATTTATTAATTTATATTGATAAAAGAAATTATTCTCACTTTTTAGTATATGCTGCTAACATATAAATTAAAAATTTTAATTTCATTCATAATATAAAATATTTTCAATGAAATAAAAGCAAATAAAGCAATTATAAATAAATAAAAATCTAAAAAACAATGATAATTTAATAAATACCTTACTTGATCGTAAACGATTTTTAACTTTGTAATTATGAAAGTAAGTATCAATGTAACTTACTTTTATCTATTAAATAAATAAAAAAATAGATCAAGAAATAAATTAATAATTATAATAGATAAACTATAAATAAAAAAGAAAACAATGAATTTAAGTTTACCATAATTAAATGAGAGTTCTTTCACTTTATTTTTTCTTTAATTTCTTCTACAATTCTCAACTTTATTCTCTTAATTTGTTTCACGTTTTTTTCCTTTTCTATATTCTTCTATTTATAGGAGTTTCATTATGCGATTTTACTCTCTATTTAGAGTCCTACTTCCTATTTAGAAGTCTTAAGAGGCTTAATTTAATAAAAGTAAGAGAAACTTAGTATAATTTAAATTTTAATTCTTCATTGTGTTCACTAGAAGTCTAAAGAATGGGTACCATCTTAGGTAATTTCTTTTTAAACATTGGATATTCTGAGTTTTAATTTTTAGGGATTTTAGTTGGTGATTTGAGTTTATATGAGTTGTAAGTTTTGATCGAGTTTGCATATGTTCTTGCTTCTAGATGTCTTTTTTTTTTTTTGGATGTTCTTGTGTCGATGATGAAGGATTATTCTGCCAAGTGCCAACCAAGATGATAGATGGATTAATTTTATTTTGTTCCCCTCTAATTTTTGGAGTTTGTTTGGTTCTAGACAAATTTTGCCTCTGTAAACTGCTATTTAAGAGATCTGATTCTGGGCAAGGAGAAGAATGGAAAACAGTAAAACTCGAAAGAAACACAACTTGCCATCTTCATCATCATCATTACTGTATTACTGAAATGCGCAATTACATATAATGAAATATGTCTACTCTCTTAAATAATTAGAATACAATTTATATAAAACATATTTTATTATATATTTTTAATTTAATAGATAATAGCTATGCTTGTTACAAAGATAATGGCTTCTTGTTGAACTTATGCTGTTACAATTTTATCAAAAGGCAATGCATATGCATACCGTGTAGTCTTCCAGCTAGTAGAGGTCTAAGTTAGATAGCCTGGGTGTTGGTATAACAACAACAGGTTTCAGTACCTTCACAACAATCCCATACTTGTCAGATAATTCTGGCTTCGTGTCATTTGGCAACTTCCACTCAAATGCGTGCAAAAATGAAGCCAATTGATACATCAGCATCTTCTCTGCTAGAGGCAGCCCCGCGCAAATTCGTCTTCCTGATCCAAATGGAAGAAACTGGATATTGTTGCCTGAGTAATCAAATTTGGTGGTGTGGTTATTCAGATACCTATCGGGTCTAAATTCCAGGGGATTGTCCCAAAGATTGGGATCCCTGTGAATCGCATAAACATTCAGAAAAACTGCAGTGCCCTTGGGAATGGTATATCCACCTATTGTGCATGATTGGCTTGGACAATGGGGTACTAACAGAGGAAGCGCTGGATGCAACCGAAATGTTTCCTTAACCACAGCATCCAAATAACATAGTCTGGGCAAGTAGAATTCTTCCACACAGTTATTCAACCCCACTACTTCATCTAATTCTTGGTGGACCTTTTCCATCACCTCTTGATTTTGCATCAACTCTGCAATTACCCATTCTACCATTGTTGACGTTGTGTCTATTCCGCCAAGCACTGTATCCTAGTAAAAAATAGAACAATGTTAATGAAGGATTATTACACCAAATGGATGCATTAATAAGCATTTTATAATGGTAAAATATGGCAACCAAATTGCACTCAATTATACTTGCTTAAGGTGAGAATGACATTAGCAGCTTACTTTTTATTTAAAACACTCGCCTCTAGTAGTTCTTTTTTTTTTTTTATATATATATACTTTTTTTTAAAAGTAAATTAATAATAATATCAGAAAAATTTAGCATGTACCATTCAATTAAAACTCAGTTATCAGACCTCTCAATGCACTTGTCTAAGGCAAAAAGCATACTAAATGAGAAAATATGGAGAAACAATAGAGTCCACAGCAATTCAAAATAACATATCAAATCAAGTGAAATCAACAGGATGAAAAAAAACAGAGGACTATTTGGAACTACAACACTGTTACAAGAAAAGGAAATAAGGTCCCTATAGCTGTCACGAAATTCCAATTGCAACCAGAACCACGGCTATAACAAGAAGCATTAACACAATAACAATTAACACAAAAGCACTCGCTCTAGTTACAAAAAACTTGGTTGTTCTATGGCAATCAGGCATAGCTTCGTAGATTTCCTCGATAAATATTGATGAAATTGTATGTGAAGGGTGAGTCTAAGGCCAAAAGATATGTTAATCCATAAAATTAATTTTCTAAAATTGGTCTGGTATAAATTAAGATATAAGATGCATAGTAAAATTTATTTATATGTGAATCTTATATGTTTGCATTTTTAATCTTAGTACTTGAGGTGGCATAAAGAAAAATCATGTTAATCCATAGCCTGAGCCTATATTAAACCTCCTAGGTTGTTCTAAACACAAGGTGATAATAATAATAATAATAATAATAATAATAATAATAATTATTATTATTATTATTATAGAACGTTACACTGTATAGTTCGATGGAAGATAGGTTATGGTTGATTGAAATCCTCCTAGTTTGGGACAATAAGAATAGCCAAGGGAGCCTTCACTAGTGACCTTCTGTTTGGAAGATGCTAGAAATTAAAGCCAAGAAAAAGAACTTGGAAAATTGTTAAGAATCTTTTCTCTTAGTAGTTTTCAAGAATCGAACAGAGCAATTGCTAGTTCTGCAGTTGTAATAGTAATAAAAAAAAAAAAAGAAAAAAGCGTGCAGGAAACTTACCATGAGCAAACCCTTGAGGTCATTCATGCTAAATGATGTTTCCGTATTCTCATGATGCTCCTTAAGCTCCAAAAGAAGCATCAATAAGTCCTTCCTTTGGTTATTCTTTTCTACAGTAGTGCTGACTTTGTTGGCTTCAAACAATTTTTGACCGCTCTCTATTATAGGATTGATAAAATTGTCGAAACTTTGCAAGATCTTCCTTGTTTGCTTCTGCATGCCTTGCAAATCCAATGCTGCAAGCACTGGGAAGAGATCGGAAATATTTGGCTTTCCCAACAGCACCATGAGTTGGGCCATTAAATTTCTGAATTCTTTTCCAACATTATGGGTGTCCTCTCCTTCAAGTATGCCACCCCACAACATGTTCATGATTGATTTTGTGATCGTTAAAAATGCTGTTTCACCAATATCTATGGGCTTGCCTGTGTTGTTATATGTATTCCTAATTGTTCTCTTAACCTCTTGTTTTCTTAGAGCCGAAAGGGTCTCAAGGTTTGAATTGCTTAAGAGTTCACGTACAAATACCTTGCGCATCTTTTTCCAGGCAGGACCCATGGAGGATCAGGCAATATCAGATCCACCATATGAGATGATCCGTCCGACAATGGGGGCATCACGGTTGCCAAATGTTGCATCTTGGTCGCGAAGAATTTCTTTGGCTGCTGATTGTGAGCTCACCACTACACATAATTTCTTCCCCAGCCAAAGCTTATAGATTGGGCCATAGACCCCAGCTAATTCTGTGAATTTCTTGTGAAGCTCAGTGCTAAGAAATGGAAGGTAACCAGCTACTGGCAAGCCACGAGGACCCGGCGGCAATGGAGGAATCGCCTTCTTTGATTTCCTGACATTCCACAAGAACCATAAAATTAAAATTGCCGGCACCGATAGAGTGAGAAAAAAATTCTCTCTTTCCCTGCTACAATCCCACCAAGAAGACCACAAGCCATAAAAGAAGTTGAACATTTTAGCGTGGGAGAAAAGAAAATTGTAGGAATGGAGTGACTGTAGCATTTACGGAAAATAAAATATCACCCAATTATATAAAGATTAAAGACCACACTAAAAATCTACCTTGAAATTAATGACTGGTGTTTCTTTTTTTGGAATAGATATATAGATTCATTATATGAAGGCCCTATAATGAGTGGTGTTTTGAGCATGCATTGGAAGAGATCTTTTATTGAGATAAGTGCTTTTCCTATTTTGACATTTTGATTTCTGTGGTCACCATGGAATATTGTTTGGATAAGCATATATATATATATATATCACTTTGTCGTGAAGATGCTATTTTGATTTGTCTTCATATATATATTATTTCACTTTGTCGTTTAGGAAGTTCGGTGCACTTAATTTATGCAGTAATTGAAAATCAAAGTTAGTTTCCCCTTCACGACAACTGCTTGCAATTAGCTATCAAATTCTAAACACCAACATTATCTCTCTCTCATATTTTGCCGATGTGGGATTTGCTTAGGATGTTACAATTTAATATCAAACGCAGTCCCAACCAATTTGCTAATGACTAGACATGGACTAAAAAAAAGAATTCAAAGCAACGTTCATCACAAAAATATATAAATTTCAGTCGTTTTATTTATAATGTCAAATTATTTATAAAAATGTCAAATAATTTTAAATATGATTATTTTTATATTTAAAAAAAAAAGTTTTTAATATATACTATAAAAAGTTTTTGTACAACACGTGGCTTTGGACTCGTCTTATAAATTGCCACATCCAAGAAAGCCCAAAGGAGAAAATTAGAAAGTTAAGTAGTTAAAGCCTGTATGTACGACAATAGTTCCTCCCCACTCTACATTCTACCCTTCTTTCTATTTAATAAGACTTAAAATCATCAATTGAAGTATATATATATATATATAAGCCAAAGAGGAACCTGATATCATTGAGCTAGGCATTGTTAATGTTCCTTGAGATACCAACCCTGAGAGCATATCACATTTCTATGCAAGCTTCAACATCTCACCAACAACCATTGTTCAGATCTAATGTAGGCACCCTCTCTATGAAGCTTTTTAATCTGGAAACAAGAATCAAAACATAAAATATTCACAACCCAACCTAGGCGGGAGGAGATTAATCCACAGCCGGGTTAGAGGAAAGACACCTTCCCTTGTCTAGAAGGGGAGAAAAATAAAAAATAAGGGAAGAGAGAAAATTCTCTATAATACTAGAGAAAGAAGAATCAATACAAGAGAATTAGCATATATATAGATAACACTATAGCATTTACAGAAAATAAAATAGCACCCAAGAGTAGCCTTCCCTTCTCTTTCTTCGAATTGAGATATGACTCCATAAGAGTAGCCATTTCTTTTGAAAGGCAAAGGGCTTCTATTTTCATTTTCCATATTTTAAGAAAATTTCAGTTTTTTTTTTTTTTGAAAATGATATCATCATGATACACAATCAAACCCAATTAAATAAATCATGATTGATACACAATCAAACCCAATTAAAGATATTCACCGACTATCTCTCATTCTCCATTAATCTAGTGTTTTCTATCTTTGTCATAAAACTTGTACCGCCATTTGAGAAAATTCCTTGCACTGGCATTTGAAGAATTATCTAGAACTTTATTGCCATCTTTAAACTCTCTAGATTGATTCATCCACCACCACGAAGTAATCTAACTTTATAAGAAAAAAATATGAATATTAAAGTCTAAAAAAAATTATAAAAAAAATTAATGGAAAATTCATGAGATGTCTACTTGAAGACGATATATGATGGAATGAATTCTATTGACCTTTGACCTTCAACTACTCGGACTATGAAATAAATATTTCATTACTAAAAAAACTCATAAATATATGAAAACTCATAAATATATGAAAATTGACTCATATTATAAACATATGATAGCTTATTCATTTATTAACTAATAGAATTTAAAATTTGGTATACATTGATGCATATAAACTTATCACTTGCCAATGACATATGTAAGAGAGCCTAGGTTTAGCAATAAGAATTAATGGCTTAGTCCCTAATTTGTCCGATAATCCCACCTCTGTGCCGTCCTGCAATTTCCATTCAAATGAGTGCATGAGTGAAGCCAAAGTGAACACAAACATCCTTTCTGCTAAAGGAACTCCAGGACAAATCCTCCTCCTTGATTAAAATGGGAGATATTGAAAATTGTTGCCTGAGAAATCAAACTTGCCTCTATACTTGTTTAAGAACCTTTCAGGTCTATATTCCAAGGGACTGTCCCAAAGAATAGGATCCCTGTGGATAGCATTAGCATTCAGGAAAACTATACTCCCCTTGGGAATGGTACAGCCACCTAGTGTGCAGGATTGGCTTGAAATATGAGGCACTGACAGAGGAAGTGCTAGATGCAAACGCAGTTTCTCCTCCATGACAGCATCTAAAAGCTGCAATTTTAGTAAATGGAACTCTTCCACACTGTCGTTGTGACCCACAACTTCATCTAATTCTTGGTAGGCTTTTTGCATTATTTCTTAATGTGGCATTAGCTCTGCCATCGTCCATTCTAGGGTGGTTGATGTTGTGTTTGCGCCACACACCACAATGTCCTAATCAAGAAAAATATTGACAGAAACGGAAATTATATTAAGAAAGAATCAGGGTACGCAGTTTAACCAAGGAAATTAAGTGCCCTATTAATTTTGTAGGAACCATACTAATAGTAAGGGTTTGAGTTCGTTGGTGGTAATTGATGCTTCAGCATCTCCATGCTTGTTAAGATCCCAAACAATCTGCAAGAAGTCCTTCGTTCTCTCTTCTTTGAACCCATATTCAAACGTTGCTCAATTACAGAAGTAACAACTTGATCAAAAGATAAAGAGTTGCTCAAGTACAGAACAAGCTGCGATCTCTGCAAAGGACAAATGAAAATTCCAGAGAAAAAATCTCTTTCTAGAAAGTTAGAGAAACCGCAAATTATCATTTAATGGCTCCAATAAAATCTTAACAATTGTATTTTTAAAATTAATTTAAGATTTTGGTATTTTACACCTGTATAGCTAATGTAACAGTTTCTAATAAATTTAATCACCTTGTCACTGGTGATTAGTTAAATAAATCAAAATGTTTTCCTTTATTGCTTATCTTATTCAAACTTTTTTATTTTGGATAATAAAACTATATCTTTCAAATTTAAAGAAATTTCACTCAAATTAAAATTTAATAATTTATAATTTAACCTCTAAAATTTGATAAAATTTTTAATTCTTATATTTTTAAAATTAAGTAATTTAATCTTTAAAATTTTATAAAACCTACAACTTAATTTCTTAATTTAAACTTTATAGTCAAATAACAAAATAAATATATTATTCTTATCAAAATGAGTTCTTCTTCCTATCAAGAATTTTCTAAAATTGTTTTGAAATTTTTCTTAAGTTTTTCAATATATATTTTTTAGATTTTAATAAATGAAATTTTGATTTCTTAAAATAAAATAAAAAAAAAATATTGCTTTAGAAAAATAAAGATCCAATCAGGTAAAGTTTGCTAGTTATGACTCGACTCGTGAAATCTCTTCCTGTACCTTCGATATTTATGTTTCTAGCGGTTATGGATTCATTTAGGGATGAGCTGGTAGACGAGACGAGTCCCTATTCGTTCGCAGTATGTGAAGACTAAATTGAGGTAAGGAAACTCACAAATTTTAGTTTCTCTATCCTAGAAAATATATTAGAAAATATATAAGTTTAAGAGTATTTTAATTATTTATGTTATAATTAAAGATTAATTAGACGAAGAGACTCAATTATAGGTTTTGTCAAATATTAAAAATTAAATTATTTAATTTTAAAAATATAGTAATTAAGTTATGAGTTTTGCTAAATTTTAAAAATTAAATTATAATTTGCCTATAAAAATAGAATAAAATTAATATTTGATAAAATGTTTTTAATTTTAAAAGGTTTGATTTGATTATCTAAAATTAAAAAATTGAGATAAAATGAACAACGGTTTGAATTTTTTCAGGGTTAAGTGATAAGGTGAACGTCTAATAAAAACCTTAATAAACATAAAATTTAATCCAAATCTAAAAGATAAACAAAGCAATCCAGCTTTGAGTGTGATGCGAGCAATTTGCTGGGTTGTCGGTTTGTACAAGGAAGGTTGCGTCTTGTCAGTTAGCGGTGGGCCTAGGCTTCCATTGTTGACCGTTTGGTGTCTCTGGAGATTTTTTTTTGTTGATTGTGAGGGAGGTCTTCTCCAGAAGGGGGCAGGGGCTGGTTACTTTTTAGCAATTTCGTGGACAAGGCAGATGTGTTAGTAACTTAGTAGGGTTTATTGTCATCGGCATTCAGTGTGGCTTTTGGTGTTGGCGCTAGTTTGTGTCTCTTGCTGTTCCACTGTTCATGTTGGTGTAGCTAGTTCTGTTCTGTTCTGTTCTCTTGGTATTTTGGAAAAAGTCCCACTTTTGCTGCTCTCTTTCTTGCTCATATGGTCTTCATCTTGTTCTGATCCTTTTAAATTCCATCCCAGGAATCATGGATTCATAGCACTCAATTCAGCTTCTCAATTAATGGTGTGATTGTGTTGTTCTTCTTAACCCCATTCATCATGGATTACTTTTCGTTGTTGTCATTTTAAGGGCTTTCTCTCTTTTGCTGTATTTTTTTTTAATTGTGAGTTGGTATTATTCTTAGAAATATTTATTAAAATAGTGAGTAAACTCATACGGTTTTGCGAGTTAAAATAACTAAAACGAGTTAAAATGTATGTAAAATCAAAATTAAGTAAAATGAAGATAAAATTAAAATTTTAAATAGTAAAATTATATTAAAAATAGGATGATTTTATGAGTGTATGATTCTACAATTCTGTGATTTTATATATTTAAAAATTTTACCATTTAAAATATTTTCTTTTAATTCGTCAAAATCATTATCATTTATTTATTTTAACATCATTTCTAAATTTTCTTTTTAAGTTTTTTAATATAATAATAATTATTATTTTTACTACTACAATTATTATGTATACATTGTAATTTTTATATTATATTTTGAACAACTTTTATTATATTTCAATTAGCATAATTATGATCTAATTTCTATATACTATTGATCAGATATTTCAATTATTTGTATTTATATATTTTTAAAGTTGAAAACTTGGAATTATTTCTATACACAATTTTATAGTTGTATCTGAACCTCATATTGAATTTAATTATAGCCAAAGTCTAAAATTATTTAAAAGAATTTAATTTATCTATATATATTTTAAATTATTTAATCTTATTCTTTTGATTTATGTAGCTATAATTTTTAAAACTATTAAAAAGCTTAATTACTAAAGTATAAAATTTTTTTGAGCATTTGATTACAACAATTGTAAGTTTAGGGCATTTATTATCATAATTATAAGCTTGAGGAACAAAATTTAAATTTTTTTAAAATAAATTTTAGATTTCGATTATAATTGCACCCAATATGAAAAAATTATAATAACTAAAATTGAAACATTTAGATAAAATAATAAAATCATGCAAACATTTCATATTTTATATTTAATTAATCATCAATTATGAATGAACTAATTTTCAAAATTTCTTAGCATCCTTCGATAGTTTCCCTTCCTCTTTCTTCAATTTCAGATATGACTCTATAAGTGTAGCCATTTCGCTTGACTCATGCACCTTGAAACCTCCAATAGATATTATTTTTTAAGCAAACTCTTAATTTTTGTTTTTTTATGAAACATGACATAGCGTAAAATGTAAAAAAGAACAACACCCGATTAAACTCTAAAGAAATAACAAAATATAATATAAAACCTTAATAAACACAATATTTAATTCAAAATCTAAAGGATAAAGAAAGCAATCCAACTTTATGAGGGAAAATATAAATATTAAAGTGTAAAAATATTTGTAAAAAAATTAATGGAAATTCATGATTTTAATGGAAATTCATGAGATTTTTACTTGATGATAAATATTTTATACTACTAAAAAAACTCAAATATATGATTTTTTTTTAATCAATAGATAATTCATTGATAAGGAGGATGTTAAATTAGGGTCCTAGGCCCATATAAAAGAAAGATTAGGTCCAAGCATCGATGCTGAAAAGGGGCCTAAAATCAACAAGCCTAACTACTCTAGTCTTTTAAAATTACAATCCAAACCCATGAGAATAAAAAAAAGGACTATATTTAGCTGAAGACTTGACCCAATAAACATGACCTGGCAAGCTCAGGTTCCTCACACCCCCACAGCGCAGCTTGCCAATCATACTCCATTGGTCATTAGAGACAACGACCATTCCAGATAGCAAGACGGAGAGGTCTCGAACTATATAGACACTATTCATACTTGAAGATCCAAAGAAACCTTAAAGCAACCATCATCTCCATAGAATCATGCTGTCAATCCACGCTCCAAGAACAACAAAACAACAGGACATCATAGAAAATAGCCGAGGAAAAGGTGGTAGAGCTCTTTCAAGACTCACTCATGCCTTCCGGGCCATCTCAGGTTCTCAACGAGACACCATTCTTAGTAAGGTTTCCCTGCCTCTCACAATCAAAACCGAATCTTGGGCCAATGATGCCTTTGTTCCTCCCAACGCACCTGCAAAACACATACATAGAAAAAAAAAAAAAGAATGACATAGAAAACATGCAGCTTAAACAAAACCCTCACCCTAAAGAACCAGTTAAAACTAAATCAAAATCCATATTTATACTCCACTGGTTGGAGAGGAGGGAACCCACAAAGCCTTCCCCTGCTCAGAGAGGCAAGAGACGACCGATCAGCGGCAGGGAAGAAGGCCTTAAGCCTTAGGCATAAACAAGACAGAAGAAAGAAAAGATTCTCTCTACAAAGTAGAGAGAGAGAAAGGTTATACATAACCAGACTGATTATATGAAACGTAACTCATATAAACATATGGTCATATTTCATTTATCAACTAACTAATATTATTTTGTTAATATTAACTAACAGAATTTAAAATTTGGTATAATTGCCACACATAGATTTGGAAATGAAATTGTAATGGAGCTGTTGGTTCTTCTTTAGGTTTGCAAACTACGTTTTTATTCCATAAGACAATTCTATCACATGAGATAGGATGGTCCAATGCAGAACTGGTGATATGTACAAGTTCAATAACAGCATCTAACATGGGCTTATTCTGACTCTAGTATAGATCGAAATTAGAGAGCCTTGGTTTAGCAATAAGAAGTAATGGATTCTTTTTCTTGACGACAATCCCGAATTTGTCCGACAATTCCACCTCTGTGCCGTTCAGCAATTTCCATTCAAATGAGTGCAAGAGTGAAGCCAAAATGAACATAAACATCCTTTCTGCTAAAGGAACTCCAGGACAAATCCTCCTCCCTGATCCAAATGGGAGATACTGAAAATTGTTGCCCGAGTAATCAAAGCTACCACTATCCTTGTTTAAGAACCTTTCAGGTCTAAATTCCAAGGCATTGTCCCAAAGAACGGGATCCTTGTGGATAGCATTAACATTGAGGAAAACGGTACTGCCCTTGGGAATGGTATAGCCACCTAGTGTGCAGGATTGGCTTGAAATATGAGGCACTGACAGAGGAAGTGCTGGATGCAAACGAAGTGTCTCCTTCATGACAGCATTTAAAAGCTGCAAGTTTGGCAAATGGAACTCTTCCACAATGTTGCTGTGACCCACAACTTCATCTAATTCTTGGTAGACTTTTTCCATTATTTCTTGATGTAGCATTAGCTCTGCCATCGTCCATTCTAGCGTGGTTGATGTTGTGTCTGTGCCACCCACCACAATGTCCTAAACAAGAACAATATTGACAGAAAATGAAATGACATTAAGAAAGAATCAGGTTACGTAGTTTAACCAAGGAAATTCAAAACCCAAATTAATTTTGTAGGAACCATACTAATAGTAAGGATTTCAGCTGGTTGGTGGTAATTGATGTTTCAGCATCTCCATGCTTGTTAAGATCCAAAAGAATCTGCAAGAAATTCTTCGTTCTCTCGCTCTTTTCTACGTTTGGACCCGTATTCAAATGTTGCTCAATTACAGAAGTAAGAACCTGATCAAAAGATGAGAGTATCCTTTTGGTTTGCCTTTCTACACCTTGCAAGTCGAACCTCCCAAGCACAGGAAAAAGATCTGAAACATTAGGCTTTCCCTGGAGCACCATAAGTTCCTCTGCCAATTTCCTGAACTCTGAAACAAAAGAAATCCATTTCTCTCCTTTGACCGTTCCACCACACAACATGCTGTTAATAGCATTTGCAATGATTTCAAATACCAATTCGCCGAAGTCTACGGGATTGCCTGCCTTTTCATACACACCTCTTATAGCATTCTGTACCTCTTGCTTCCTCATCGGATAGCAGGCATCAAGAGTCCCTTTACTTAGCATTTCACGAACAAACACCTTCCGCATCTTCTTCCATTCAGGACCATAAGAGGACCATGCAATATCATTTCCACCGTAACTGGCAATCCTGGAAGCTGTTGGTGGATCTCTGTTGGCAAATATCGCATCTTTGTCGCGAAAAACTTCTTTGGCTAGTGATGGTGAGCTAATCACTATGCATAATTTGTTTCCAAGCCACAGCTTGTAGATAGAGCCATACTTACCTGCCAGTTCCGTGAACTTCTTGTGAAGGAAAGTGCCTAGAAATGGAAGATATCCAATTAGCGGCAAGCCCTTGGGGCCTGGGGGCAAGGGAGCCATTGCTTTCTTTGATTTCTTGTCAATATTCCACAGCAAACAGAACACTGTAGTAATTGTGACTACTATAGTAAGAACTGATCTGATAACTTTCTCCCCCTCGTTGCTGGCATCCCACCACCATGACCACCATCCTGAAATCACTTCCAACATTTTTTTGATTGATGATGAAACTATTTCAATGGGAGATTTGAAGATCTATTGCACATAACGAATTTAAGATTTTATAACCAAACCAAGAAAAAAAAAACAAATTTAGGACTTTAGTAGGCAGTCCCACTTCACCAGATTGAAAATTATTGCAGATCTCCTACTTAAACAACTGATTAGCGTTCATCGCGTATCATGGGAGAGGAGTAATAAAATAATTTAACTTTATTTAAACTTTTTTTTTATTATTTTCATATGCTTTCTTCTGTTAATATAATGTATATTTCACCAACGATGAGTCAGTTTGATGTCGACAAGTGAAACTCAATTTTGAAAATATCTTAGCGTGGGGTTTCACTTTGGAATTTTCTAGATAATTACAGGTTGAAAACTTTAATATGATGCGTTATTTTTTCTAATGGGTTGCAGGTAATGCCAAGAAATAAAGTGGAAGGATTTTTATGAAGAGAAAAAGAACTTTAACTCTATTATTAATTTTCTACTATCTTTGCTACATATAATTATAATTAGTTAAATGTTTGTGCCATCCACAATTTTATTAGAACTTAATTTTTATATATTTAATTTTAATTTTAATTTTTTTTAATAAAATTTTGATTATTAAAATTTATACACATAACTATAATACCCTTGTTTTAATTCTTTATTTTTAATATTTATTAGGTTTCAATAAAATTATATTTCTTGTAACTTTTTACAATTCATTTTTTTATAAAATTACAAATTATTTAACATATATAATTAAAATATATCATCACTCATATAGACAAAT
Organism: Hevea brasiliensis; assembly: GCF_030052815.1. Taxonomy (NCBI): domain Eukaryota; kingdom Viridiplantae; phylum Streptophyta; class Magnoliopsida; order Malpighiales; family Euphorbiaceae; genus Hevea; species Hevea brasiliensis. The sequence goes on along the minus strand of NW_026614615.1, from coordinate 93,651 downwards.
AAATAAAAAATTTTAAAAAAATATAAAAGTATCATCATGATAATTAGCAAATAAATAATTCTAAAATTATTCAAATTTAATTAATAAATATATAATTTTTCTATAATTATATTATTAAATTAAATTTTTTTTATTTTAAATGATAATAATAATTATGATAATTAAATGACCATTAATATCGTGACTAAGACTATTATTTTCTTAAATGACCATCAATATTGTGACTAAGACTATTATTTTTTTTATTAATTAATTATATAAATTACAATATGTATTAATTTTAAGAATGCAAGTTTTAGGTAAAAAAAAATAATTTTACAAAGCCAAATACAACTATTTTGAAGTAATGTCTTAAATATAATTTAAATAATTTATAGAAAAAATAAAACATTACTATAACAACTTTAAAGAATTCTTTTATTAATTTACGTATGAAAAAATTAAATAAAATTTTTTTATTAATTAGGTCAAAAATTAATTAATTAATTATTTATTTGATTAGCTATAACTAAGTTTAAATTGAAGCTAGAGAGAAAATTATACTAAAAAAATAGATAACTATTAAATTAAATTAAATTAATTATTTTATTTTAAATAATAATAATTATGATAATTAAATGATATTTAATATTATTAATTAATTATATGAGTTATAATTTAAATTATTTAAAAAAATAAAATATTAATATAATAATATTAAAGAGGAAACGATAATGGTTCATAATTAGAAGACAAAACCTTTTACGTGATAGTTTGAAAATTGGCTATATGTGTGTGGAGGGATTTATTGCAAGACTTTTTCATCATCTGTAAGTCGTGAAAACAACCCATACTTGACTTTACATAATATATATATAAATATATTTAAAAAATAATAAAAAAATTTTATTAAAATATTATTTTCATGCATATCATATCTTTTTTTTTAAGAATAATAGTATTTAATTATTTATGTCATATCATAAATATGTTAAAGTGTGAGTTGATTCAATTTTAAATTAAATTAAATTGAATAAAACTAAAATATATATTATGAATAATTGAACCAAACCAAAATATCTCTTTCCAATTTGGCTATGTACATATATTCCTTCGATCTCAGCCATCAAACAAACACCACACCCAATCCATTGACTTCAACAAAACAAAACAAATCCCACCAATCAAACATACAATCAACAATCCAATAATGTAAATGGACTCTTAAACCCCAATCAAAAAGTGAAAAAATAAATAAAAATAAAATAAAATAGATTGAATCATATTTGAAAGAATGATAATTAGCATATAATTGGGAGCCGAAAATTAAGACGTGATCAAATCCATAAACCCCTACATCGAGTGAAATTGAAGCTTCACGTTTGAGTCGATGAAAGCTAAAATAATAACCAATCAAAAAACAGTAATCTTACTCTATATAATAATAATTTCATGCATATAGGATTTTTATATAGAGTGATAAATCAATGAAGAGCTAATTATTAGATACATCGAAAGTATTAAAAATATTATTTTCTCTTTTATAAAATAGTGAGTTCTTCTTATAATATGAAAGTAGATCTCATATGATTATAAGAGATATGCATATATGTTGAGTACACCTAATAATTTATCATTAATGAAGAGTAAACATGTATACACAAATGGATCCTTCAAAGTCATAACTATCAAGCAGTTTTATTTTTTTTTAATTTAATAACTGAATTAATATGTGTATTGAACCCTTATTAGCTTTCTATTTCATTTAATATGCCCACATGAAATTACAGTTTTATAATATAACTAGCATAATGTATATGCAAATATAATTTATAATTTTTATTTTTTAATTTAATTTTTAATTACAGTCTAAATAAAAAATTTATTATTTTTAAATTAATTTTCAACTACAAATTTTCGCTTATTTAATTTGAATAAATTTTTACCTATTATAAGAATAAAGTTTTAATTAATTTATGTTGTAATTAATTAAAATACCCATTTAATTATTTTTATACATATATTAATAGTAGTTTTTATGATTATTTCATTTAAAATGTAATAAAATTATTTTCAAAAAATAATTTAAATTTTATGAAATTTTTATATTTTATCTCATAATTTATGTAAGTCGATATTTATTTTTTATAAATTACAGAAAATACATTAATCTAATGAGAAAATAATATTATTTTAAAATACATGAATATAATATTTTTTGTTATTAATATAATAAAAAAAATTAAATTACTAATAATGAATTGAATTATTTAATTTTAATAATAATGAAAATATATAACATTATTATTAACTAAAAATAACATTATATTATATTATTTTTTAAAATATTATATCTAAGTGTACATTTTTTTTTATTAATTTGATATATTTTTTATAAAATAATCTTTTAAGAAAAATGTTTATCACTTTACATAAAATGTAATAAATATTAAAAATATATACTATTTTTTAAAAGGCAGATTCTATAATTTTGATATTGTAACTTTAATTTTTTTTTAATTATCTTTATTTATAGCTAAATTTTGAATACAATCATATTTGCAATTTGTTTTTAAAATTTTACTTCTATATAAAAATATAATTGAGAGATAATTTATGCATAAAAATATAGATATTTAATTAAAATTTAAAAATAATTCTGTTCAAAATTAATTATAATAAAATATTAATAAGTAAAATAATAATTATAATTGTATTCGATATATAATTATAATGAAATAAAATATTAAAATATTTAAGAAATATTAAATAAAAATTTATAAAAAATTAATAATTAAATATATTTGAATAAAGAAATTTTGAGAATGATAACTAATAATTTTGAAAGAAGTAACAAAAAAAAAAAAATAAAGCAATTAAAAAAAGATTTAAGAGCATTTAGGTAAAGTGAATACACAATGGCATGGCACAATATCTGAATTTGACCTAATTGTTCACTATGTTAATGTCATTTTCTGGACATAGTTTCTAAATGAAAATTGTGTCTTTATGTGTCTAATTTCATTCTAAATTGGCCTCATACAAATTGGGTTGGTAAAATTTTAGTTTTGATCCCTGAAAGGGACCTAGGTCAAACTGCAAGTTTAGGACCCCTAATTAATCCGAATTGTATTTTGTTTCCACTCATTCCAACACATCACAATTGGTCTCAATTGACCATTTTTAACCTCAATTAAGGTTATTTGCATCAATTAACAATTTCCTACAATTTTTCTCCCAATTTAAGAGGCTCAAGAACCCTAATTTTGTAACTCCTTCAATTAGTGCAATTAAAGTGTCTAAACATGGTTTATATACTTAATTAAGCTTAATTGCATCTTTAATTGCACCCAAATAAGTCAAACACTACTCCCCTTAATGTTGACCGAAATCCCCCAATTAGTCCACACAAGTTTATTTTGTTTCCATTTTCCATAATTTCTAAGTTATTTAAACTATAAACACATGAATTTAACTGAAAATTACAAGTTTAATTCACTAACCTTACTTTGAAGTACCTACAAGAATCTCACAACACGAAGGTTAGTATATAATTTTTACTAAATTTTCTAAGCTCATTTAATGCTCGAAAAAATACTACGAAGTTTTGTGGGACTCACTGAAAAACGGTGTCAGAAAATTTTGAAATTTATATTGCCGCGAAACTCTCAATGAGTGGAGCACTATAGTACTCTCGGTTTTCTCGTGGGGTTCACGATTTGTGAGAAATATAGCCCAAAAGTCAAAATGAGCTAAAATTTTCTAGACAAAATTTGGACAAACAGCTAGATGGATTTTGGTGTTTTTGGAAAGCTCTCGAGGTGTAGATGGTGTTTAACACAAGACCCGGCCCAAATAGAGGCCGGATCGGCCGGGAAGGCGAGGCTCGCGCTGCACGTCGCGTGGCTTCGCGCACGCTTTCCCAGCGTTCCGAGCGGCGGCCGGCGAGGAGGGAAGGGCGAGGTGGCGCGCCGGCAAGGTGGGGAGACTGGGGTGGCGGCTGCGCGGCCTGGGGAGGAGGGAGGAGAGAGAAAATGGGAGAGAGAAGAAGAGAGGTCGGGACGCGCGGGGAAGGGAAGAAGAAGAAAAGAAAAGGCCGGTCCGATTCGAGATACAAAATTTTAAATTTTTACTCTGCCTTGGGACCGAAAACGAGGCCCAAAAATTTCAAAAAAATTTTAGAAAACTCATAAAAATTCGCAGAGTCCAAATATATTTTTAGTTTTGCCACGTGGTCTTTAAATTAATTTTTAAAAATCATCAAAGTTTTATATTTTCGGGGAATCAAACCCGATTTCTAAAATCCGAAAAATTTCAAATAATTTCCTAAAATTTAAATAAAATAAAATATTAATATTACTCACAAAATAATAAATTTAAAAATTTGGGGTATTACATTCTTCCCCCCTTACAGAAAATTCGTCCTCGAATTTTACACAAGGCAGAATAAAGTACAGAATTACACATTGAATAGATAAAGAGTACTTGTTACGCATGTCCCGCTCTGACTCCCAGGTGCACACATATCCTGGAACCTTGCGTAAGGGCACCATCATTGGCAAATCCAAACTCACCACCTTCACCCTGCTGTACTCTTTCTATGATCTTCATCAATTGCTGGTATCTGTGCTGGGAAACTCTAACCCTGTCTTGCAGGTCTAGTCTCACTGAAAAATGAGCCAACAATACCCCCTCATCTGAAAGATCTAGGATTAGACCTTGATCCATCAACTCATGTACTTCCTGAATCAACGGTCTCTTCTCCGCTGATATGTGCGCCAAGCTGCTAGAAGATTTTTTGCTCAAAGCATCTGCTACTACATTGGCCTTCCCAGGGTGGTACTGGATGGTGCAATTATAGTCTTTCAGAAGCTGCATCCATCTCCTCTGTCTCAAGTTTAAATTCCTCTGTTGGAAGATATACTTCAAACTCTTATAATCGGTGTATATCTCATACACTTCACCATACAGGTAGTGTCTCCAGATCTTTAGTGCAAAGACTACAGCCGCTATTTCTAATCATGGGTGGGGTAGTTCTGCTCATGCCTATTTAGCTTTCTTGAAGCATAAGCCACTACTTTTCTATTCTGCATCAAAACACACCCTAAGCCAACTCTGGAGGCGTCACAGTACACGATATATCCTTCACCACTCATCGGTAGTGTCAACACAGGGGCGGTGGTTAGACACTCTTTAAGTGTCTGGAAACTCTCCTCACAATCATCTGTCCAAATGAATGGAGCATTCTTCCGAGTCAACTTAGTTAGGGGAGCTGCTATCCTAGAAAAATCCTGCACGAAATGCCTATAGTAGCCAGCTAGGCCCAGAAAACTTCGCACCTCAGTGACTGTTGTAGGCCTAAGCCAATTAGTTACAGCCTCAATTTTCTTGGGATCCACTTGAATGCCTTCACTAGAAACCATGTGTCCCAAGAATGAGATGCTTCCTAGCCAAAGTTCATATTTTGAAAATTTGGCATATAGCTAGTGCTCCCTCAAAGTCTGCAACACCATCCTCAAGTGCCACACGTGTTCTTCCTCGATCCGAGAGTATACCAAAATGTCATCTATGAATACGATGACAAAACAGTCCAGGAATAGCTTGAACACCCTGTTCATCAGGTCCATGAAGGCTGCTGGTGCATTAGTGAGTCCAAAAGACATCACCAAGAACTCATAATGGCCATATCTTGTCCTGAATGCTGTTTTGAACACATCCTCATTCCTGATTCTCAATTGATGGTAGCCTGATCGCAGGTCTATCTTGGAAAAGAATCTAGCTCCTTGGAACTGATCAAACAGATTATCGATCCGAGGAAGTGGATACTTGTTCTTCACAGTCACCTTGTTCAGTTGTCTATAATCAATACACAACCTCAATGACCCATCTTTCTTTCTCACAAATAGAACAGGAGCACCCCAGCGTGAAGTGGTCGGACGTATGAAATCCTTGTCCAAAAGCTCCTGTAGTTGCTCCTTTAACTCTTTCAATTCTGCTGGTGCCATCCTGTAAGGCGGCATTAATATGGGGTTTGTACCCGATACAACATCAATGCAAAACTCTATTTCCCTTCCTGGTGGCAATCCTGGAAGCTCCTTAGGGAAGACATCCATGAATTCTCTGACAACAGAAGCATTTCCCATGTTGACACCTTCTACAGATGTATCTCTCACCAATGCTAAATACCCATGACATCCACGCCTCAACATTTTTCGAGCACTAATTGCTGACACCAAATTATATGGAGCCACGCTCTTGTTACCATCAAAGCTAAACTCTTCCACACCAGGTATGTGGAAATACACTTTTTTGTTCCTACAGTCTAAAGTGGCATAATGAGTTGCCAACCAATCCATTTCCAGAATTACATCGAAATCCATTACTGGTAGAGGAACCAAGTCTGCTGGGAGGATCTTTGCATCCACTATTACTGGGCTACCTGGAAAAACCCTATCTACATCTATGTTGTCACTAAGCGGGTAGCTACAGACAAAGAACATTCTAAAGTTGTAGGGTTTCTATCCAATCTCATGGCAAACACTGGGGAGACAAATGAGTGCGTAGCACCCGGATCTATTAAAACACTAGCCTCATAGAAACAAACTAGAAGAATACCTGCCACAATTGCATTGGAAGCCTGAGCATCCTGGTGGGTCAGGGTGAAAACCTAAGCTTGACCCCTACCCTAGGTGGTAGAACCCTGATACTGACTTCTACCTTCTGATCTGCCACCAAATCCATGTCCCCCTTGTCCTCGGCCCTGTTGGCCACTGAACTGACTGCCTGCCAAACTGGAAGCACCAGGATACAACTGACGAGGAGCATTTGTAACAGAATCCTGTGACCCCATCTGTGGCTCGCTGAACAAGGGGCATTCCCTAGCAAAGTGACCTAATTGGCCATACCTGAAACATACTCTTGAACCCATCAGACAAGGTCCTGAATGTTCTCTTTCACACTGTGCGCAAGGTGCCAAGGAGAATCCTGAACTAGACCCAGAACTGCTGTACCCCGAACTGTGACCACTGCTGGATCCGTACCCTAGTCTAAATCCTAGATATTTGTGTCTAAAACCACTCCTCTTGTTCCTACTTCTTCCTCTGTAATTACTCTGGCCTCCGCTATCCAGAGCGCCCATGTGGGGGACACCTGAAGAACCCTCTGCTCTATTTTTCTTTGCTCTCCCACTGTTATCTCCGGTGTAGCTAATCTCAATCTGTCGAGCTCGATCAACTACCACATCAAAAGACTGATCAGACATCATGGCCAGGTTTGCATACCTCCTGTCCAGCCCCTTCAGGAACCTTTTCACCTTCATACTTTCTGTAGCCACTGCTGTAGGGGCATATATGCTCAATTCCAGAAATTCTGTAGCATATTCATCTACAGACCTGCCATTCTGCCTTAAGGCCTCAAAGGCCCACTGCTTTTGATCTCTGAAACTTTCTGGTACAAACCGGTTGATAAACAGTTCCACAAACTAGGTCCATGACAAACCTTCCATCCGAGGTAATATGTAGTCATTCATCCATTGTCTAGGCATAGGCCCCATGACATGCTGCACACACTCAATAAATCTTCTGTCAGTCAACTGCAATTCCATCCCTGCCTGTCTGCAGGAATCCAAAAACCGATAGGCATCATCTGACACATCATAAGTACCAGGCACCAACTTCTTGAAATTGATTTTCTGTTTGTAAGGTTCCCCTCTTGGTGCGGTGGACTACTGCTACTGTGGGGGGTGAATCATATACTGTGCTATCATATCAATGGTTCTCTACAAACCAGCTAGAGTAGCTGCCATTGAGTCCATGGGACCCGGGGCCACAAAGGACTGTTCCTGAATTGGGGGTGGCTGCTCCTCTACTTGAGCAGCTTTAGGCCTCCTACCCTGCCTCCTCGAGGCAGGCGCCTCATCCTTTGCCGATATGTCGTCACTCACATCTGGTTCTGGTGCAATGGCAGCTCTTCTGCTTTTACGCATTTTCCTGAAATTTAGCAGCATTAGCCCACAAAATTTCAAAACTGCATATTACACAACTCTATAGACTCATATTTACACACAATATATGAAGCAGAAACTAGAAGCAAAGATGACAATGCAAGACGAATGTGGACCCTATTTTCCGCATGTGACTCCTATTAGACTCTTCCCAAGACTTTAGACAATTTTTCCCTATGAATCTGGAGCCTAAGCTCTGATACCACATTTTTCACGACCCAACCTATGGGCCGGACCAGCACTAGGACCTGGGCCAGCCTAAAGCCTCCGAGGCCTGTAGTAAGCTAACTATTCTTCAACCCAACTCTAAGGCCCATTTGGGCCCGATTCAAGAATTCAACTGGACAGAGTCCGGCCATAAAATGGACATTTCAACGGGGAGTTTTTGACTCACTCGACCTGTAAACACAATATATAATTAATTGGGGAGCTCAGCTCACCCTCCACATTCTCAAATGTCATAAAAATAAATGGGAGCTCAGCTCCCTCATCCAGTCTAACATACATGCATATAATAAGTTTACAGGTTTAATATAGTAATTATATTACAGACCCAAATCAAATAAATATTTCTAACACATGCGAAAATTCTAGGAGTTAACAGAATTATACAAACATGAATAGACGACCTGCGAAGGATAAAAGCAGGTTAACCACAACAATAATCCTCCTGTAGCCTGGAAAAATATTGAATAAGAGTGAGCGTTTAACTCGGAGAGTAAAATATTAGTTTTAATCATAATCTCTATAGCTATCTAAAGCTAATGCACCCTGTAGAGTGAAATGCAACATTGTCATAATTTCATACAAATCACATCAAAAAGGCAATTTGGAGCACTCACACACCCGATAATGTCAAACAATATATATATGGGAGCTGATACCCTATACAGCCCTCTTAATCCAACCTGTGCCAGTGAAGAACTCAAGCCGGACTTTCGCTTAATAAACCAAATCGGGGTCCCAGCGAATAACTCAAGCCGTGTCTACCCCGAAGGACCGGGTCCCAGCGAAGATCTCAAGCCGTGTCTACCCGTTCTGTCCATAGCCAACACCACACCACACGCACGCCAACTCACGCACACTGCTCTAAATTACTATAACAACATCCATGGCACCTTAACAGTTGTGAATGCAACATAAAACGTGCCTAGAGTTTAACTACATAGATACATACATATAAGTGATGCATGGGCATGCTTGAACATATAATAATATCGAAATTATAATTAAAATTAATATTTTACTCACAGACTCAACCGAAGTCACTATGGCGGCTGGGTGGAGGAGAAAGGCTGTCTCGACTCACCTGACAATTTTATTATAATTATTTAATACAATTGACTCAGTACAAACCATAAAAAGACCAAATACGTCCTAAGTCGTGCTAAAAATCTGGCAGAGTCTCCCCTATACCTAGGACCTACCTAACTTGCAAAAAGGCTTAAAACACACTTCTATATCCACAAACCATATATCCACAACTCAATCACATCACACAGCCCCTCCTGGGCCCATCCAAGCAGTCATCAACCACAACATGTAAAATTACAGTTTAGTCATCATAATTTAACCCTATTGCAAAAACTACTCAAATGAGTTTTAAAAATTCTAAAACTTTGCCCCGCGGTCCTTAGCAATATTTCTATGCTAATGCAAAAAGAATCAAAATTTTCTGAGCTATCACGAATATTTTATGAATTTTTAATCCAATTCAAGCACTAGAAAATCACGAAAAAGCAAGGTTCGGGTTTACCTATGCTGATTCCAACTCTGGAAACGTGCTCGGAACGTCTGAAAATGGTGGGGTAGCCAAAATCTTGATCCAATTTCAAGACTTTTTCGGTAGCCAGTCTGTCTGGCCGGAAATTCATAAACCCCAGGCAACCGTCGAATTTCCGCGAATTGAAGGTACCTACACGAATCCCACAACACGAGGGTTAGTATATAATTTTTACAAAATTTTCTAAGCTCATTTAATGCTCGGAAAAACACTATGAAATTTCATGAGACCCACTGAAAAACGGTGTCGAAAAATTTTGAAATTTATATTGCCGAGAAGCTCTCGACGAGTGGAGCACTCTGGTACTCTCGGTTTTCTCGTGGGGTTCACGATTTGCTAGAAATCTAGCCCAAAAGTTGAAATGGGCTAAAACTTTCCGGACAAAAATTGGACAAACAGCTCGATGGATTTTGATGTTCTTGGTGTCTATGGAAAGCTCTCGAGGTGTAGATGGTGTTTGACACAAGACCCGGCCCAAACAGTGGCCAGATCGATCGAGAAGGTGAGGCGTCGTGCTGTGCGTCGCGTGGCTTTTCACTGCACGTCGCGTGGCTTCACGCGCGCTTTCCCGGCGTTCCAAGCGGCGGCCTACAAGGAGGGAAGGGCGAGGCGGCGCGCCAGCGAGGTGGGGAGGCTAAGGTGGCGACTGCGCGGCCTGGGGAGGAGGGAGGAGAGAGAAAATGGGAGAGAGAGGAAGAGAGGTCGGGACGCGCGAGGAAAGGAAGAAGAAGAAAAGAAAAGGCCGGTCCAATTCGAGATACAAAATTTTGAATTTTTACTCTACCTTGGGACAGAAAACGAGGCCCAAAAATTTCGAAAAAATTCTAAAAAACTTAGAAAAATTCGTAGAGTCTAAATATATTTTTAGTTTTGCCACGTGTTCTTTAAATTAATTTTTAAAAATCATCAAAGTTTTATATTTTCGGGGAATCAAACCCAATTTCTAAAATTTGAAAAATTTCAAATAATTTCCTAAAATATAAGTAAAATAAAATATTAATATTACTCACAAAATAATAAATTTAAAAATTTGAGGTGTTACATTCTTCCCCCCTTGCAGAAAATTCATCCTCGAATTTTACACAAGGCAGAATAAAGTACAGAATTACACATTGAATAGATAAGGGTACTTGCTACGCATCTCCCGCTCTGACTCCCAAGTACACTCTTTCACTGACTGGCTCCTCCACAAAACCTTAACCATAGGGATCTGTTTTGATCTTAGCTGCCTCACTTGGTAGTCCATTATGGTTACAGGTTGCTCCTCAAACGTCAAGTTTTATTTCAGCTCTGCTACATTCGGCTGTAGCACATGAAAAGGATCAGGTATGTATTTCCTAAGCATGGAGATGTGAAATACAGGATGAACATGAGAAAAGTTGGATGGTAGCTCCAACCGGTAGGCAACTGCTCCAACTCTATCAGTAACCTCAAAAGGTCCAATATACCGAGTTCCAACTTGCCCTTCTTTCCAAATCTCATGACTCCCTTCATCGAAGAAATCTTCAAGAATACGCAGTCGCCTCCTGCAAACTCTACATCCCTCAGTCTGGGATCTGCATAACTCTTCTACCTGCTGAAAGCTGTATTCAATCGCTCCCTGATTAAAGGAACTATCTCTGAAGTGTACTGCACTAGGTCTACATCATGCACCTTCGCTTCTCCCATTTCCGTCCAACACAGAGGAGACCTACACTTTCTGCCATACAATGCCTCATAGGGTGCCATCCCTATGCTGGAGTGATAACTGTTGTTGTAGGCAAACTCCACCAAAGGTAGTTGATCATCCCATTGACCTCCAAAATCCAAAACACTCATGCGAAGCATGTCTTCCAGTGTTTGGATTGTCCTTTCGGACTGTCCGTCTGTCTGAGGTTGGAAAGCAGTACTAAAGTTCAACTGCGTGCCAAGTGCCTCTGCAACTTTCTCCAAAATCGAGAAGTGAACTTGGGCCCTCTGTCAGATATTATGGAAGCCGGAACTCCATGCAATCTGACTATTTCTCGAATATAGAGCCAAGCGTACTGTGCCACAGAATATGTAGTCTTCACAGGCAAGAAATGAGCTGATTTAGTTAGGCGGTCTACAATTACCCATATTGAATTATATCCTCGCGTGGTACGAGGCAATCCAGTCACAAAATCCATAGTAATCATCTCCCACTTCCATTTTGGGATAGGGAGCTCTTGCAGCTTCCCTGATGGCCTCTGGTGTTCAAACTTCACCTTCTGACAAGTCAAGCACTTGGACACGAAGTCTACTATGTCTCTCTTCATGCCATTCCACTAATAACTATCTTTCACATCATGGTACATCTTAGTGGAGCTTGGGTGGATATTGTACAATGTATAGTGTGCCTCTCGCATGATTTCATTTCTGAGATTATCCACATCGGGCACACATATCTTGGAACCTTGCATAAGGGCGCTATCATTGGCAAATCCAAACTCACCACCTTCACCCTGCTGTACTCTTTCTATGATCTTCATCAATTACTAGTCTTTGTGCTGGGAAACTCTAACCCTGTCTCGCAGGTCTAGTCTTACTGAAAAATGAGCTAACAATACCCCCTCATCTTAAAGATCTAGGATTAGACCTTGATCCATCAACTCATGTACTTCCTGAATCAACGGTCTCTTCTCATTGATATGTGCGTAAGCGCGGAAGATTTTTTGCTCAAAGCATCTGCTACTATATTGGCCTTCCCAGAGTGGTACTAGATGGTGCAATCATAGTCTTTCAGAAGCTCCATCCATCTCCTCTGTCTCAAGTTTAAATCCCTCTGTTGGAAGATGTACTTCAAACTCTTATGGTCGGTGTATATCTCGCACACTTCACCATACAGGTAGTGTCTCCAGATCTTTAGTGCAAAGACTGCAGCCGCCATTTTCAAATCATGGGTGGGGTAGTTCTGCTCATGCCTCTTTAACTGTCTTGAAGCATAAAGCCACTACTTTTCCATTCTGCATCAAAACACACCCTAAGCCAACTCTGGAGGCGTCACAGTACACGGTAAATCCTTCACCACTCATCGGTAGTGTCAACACAAGGGTGGTGGTTAGACACTCCTTAAGCTTCTGGAAACTCTCCTCACAATCATCTGTCCAAATGAATGGAACATTCTTCCGAGTCAACTTAGTTAGGGGAGCTGCTATCCTGGAAAAATCCTGCATGAAACGTCTATAGTAGCCAGCTATGCCTAGAAAACTCAACAAAACATGAATATAATAAGGTAAAAATAAAAGAATAGAAATTATTTGAAATAAATTTCCAGATTCTTTTTATTATTTTTGGTTTGATAATATATATTAATTATTTTTTTTTCAAATATATGATATTTTTAGATCAACTTTAAAATTTGATTATTTATTTACAAATAAAATTCACTTGAAAATCAATTCAATACCATTGATTAACCACTTGTTGGTACATAGTAATGATTATTGATGATTGATCAAACATAAATTTGAAATTTAAAATAAAAAAAAATTGTTATAGACACACATATTTGTATTGTACATAATTTATAAATAATTTGTATCACCATCACACATCATAGTTGATAAAGTAGAACTGTTCTGAATAGTTAAAAAGATATTTATACAAACGACAAACTTATAAAGGATAGCTACCTATCTGATTCAGTAATTTTATGAAAATGAGTAATTAAAAAATAAATATATAATATATAGATTTAAATTTAACTAATGAATTTCTTCTTCATCTTTTTAATAAAACATAAAATGTAAAAATGAATTAATTTATTAAAAGAAGAGAAAAGTTTAGCTATTAAAGAATAGATATGAAAATATAATAAAATAATTTAGTAATATATATATATATATATATATATATATATATATATATATATATATATATATATATATATACTTTCCCTAATACTTATTCTGTTGAGTTATTTTTTATATGTTAGATTCCTAATTTTTGATAAACTAATTCTTTCCCATGCTGAGATTTTATTTATTTATTTTTAAATATTTTCCTATATAAAACATGTAAAATGCTCTTAAAACAGTAAGAAAAAAATAATAAATTTTCCTTACTTAAATTGAGAAGACTAACTTATTAAATATATAAATATTTATATTTATATTTTAGGTTATAACTGTTATACTCATTTCATATAGGTATTTTAGAGTAGTTTTGCATCCATTTTGCCTTTATATTTTAGTATATTCTATGTTTTTAGCTTTATTTTAGCTTATTTGTTAACTTTAGATACTTTATATTTGACTTTTGTAATTTTGTTATTTTTTGACAGAATTTTGTGGCAAATCAAAGATCAATGAGTGCATTAGGAAGTGATTTGAAGAAATTTGGAGTTCTTTAAGTATAGAGAAAGTTGAAAAAATCAAGCCTTGAAATAGCAAGTTAGCCGAAATTTGCTTGAGACTTTGCTTAAGATCCTGCTTAGGGTAAAGCGGCAGTGCTTAAGGTGCAGCACAAGTCAAGCATGAGTAGAAAAGTCTATTTTACTCTAAGTTTGCCGAGATTTGCTGAGGGTCTGCTTAACCTTAAGCAGACAGTGCGACCATAAGCTGAAATTTGCTAAGAAGCTGCTTAGGGTTAAGCCGAACCCTAAGCAGACTGCTCAAAACGTGAAAAATGCTGCTGACTTGGATAATTTTACACCTCATTTCCTATCCACTCCTTAGCTCTTATTTACTTTTAGGGCAGCTTTTTTGGGACCATATAAATTCATCATTTCCTAATTTTTGCCACAAGAGGAAAGGAAGGAAAAACAAAAAGGAAAGAAAATTTAATAGAGAGAGAGAAGGAAACGCCATTTTTCTTGGGGAGGAGCTGCTGCACCCAGTTTTGGAGCTCCAGGAACTAGAGTTTTGGGTTCTTCTACCTGGATTTTTCTATTTTAGTCTCTTATCATATTTTTCTCTACTTTTCCATCAATCTTTCTTGTAAATACCATCATGAGTGAGTAAACTCTTTAGATTTCAGAGTTGGGAAATATGTTTTAGATTAATTTGTGGATTTGGACTGGGTGTTTCCTTATTTTACATAAATATGAGTTTTGATTCCTTCCTTGTGTGCTTGATTTACTTGCCTAATGTTGGTACCCATTGGGTATTGTGTTAATCTTTGATTGAAGGACCGAAAGGTGAAAGTCGTTGATAGATAATCAAGGATTGGAACTTAAAATTCCCTAGATTTAGAAATAAACTTGGGATTTAAGAGGAATTAATGATTGGTTACAAAACTTAATGGGTTTTAAATTAATCAAATATCGTACGAAAGTAGATTTGGTTATTTTAAAACACACTTTGGTTTGCTTGAAAAAGATATTAAAGGAATTTAGAATTAATCACTTTCAAACTCTATTTTTCCCTAAAAATTGGAATGCCCAAGACAAATCCTAATTAATTTATGCATAAACCCCCAACTCTGGAATCACTTTTAACATAATTAGACTTTGATTTGAATTACCCATTATTAATTTAGTTTACTTGCAAACTAGATTTTGAATTTATTTGTTTGCTCTTTACCCATTTCAATTAGATTAATCAATTTATCTTGCTTATTTACATTCACCATTTATTCATCAATCATTAGCCCAAATAATCGCTTCATTCATAGTTTGGTAATCAAATAGCAAATCCTCATGGGAACGATACTTGATTCATCACTTTATTACTTAAGACGACCCGTATACTTGCGGATTCGCCACATCAAGTTTTTGGTGCCATTGCCAGGGATTTGATTTTTGTTTGATATTGAACAATTGTTTGTTTGGTAAATTTGGGCATTTTATTTTATTTTATTTTTACCATTTTACTTTGAGAATTTGTCTATTTTGTTTTTTAGGTGCTTTATTTTATGAGAAGGACAAAAAGTGAAGAAATCAATTTATTCTTTGATCCAGAAATAGAAAAGACAGCAAAAGCTTTAAGAGCAGAATCTAAAAGGAGAAAAGCTGAAATTAAAGCTCAACAACAACAAGAAAGAGCACAAGAGCAAGAGCAATTACAAGAAGAAATGGCCAACAACAATAACAACCGCTCTGTGAAGGATCATGCCTATCCTAACATTGGGGATTTCATGCCAAGTATCACAAGACCAAGAGTAGAAGCTAATAATTTTGAACTGAAGCCTGCACTCTGTCAGATGGTACAACAATCACAATTTGGAGGAAATCCAAGTGAAAGTCCACATGTGCATCTAGCACACTTTCTTGAGATCAGTGATATGTTGAAGATAAATGGAGTTTCTGATGATGCAATTCGACTCAGATTATTTCCTTTTTCTCTGAAGGACCGAGCTAGAGAGTGGTTACATTCTTTGCCACCGGGTTCTATCACAACATGGGATGAACTTTCTCAAGCATTTTTAGCTCAATATTTTCCACCAAGCAAAACAGCTAAGCTAAGAAATGAGCTGACTTCTTTCAAACCTAGAGATGATGAGAGCTTGTATGAAGCATGGGAGAGGTACAAGGATTTGCAAAGGAGATGTCCACATCATGGGATTCCTAAGTGGATGCTGGTTCAACACTTTTACAATGGAGTTTCACCAGCTATTAGAAGTACAATTGATGCATCTTCTGGAGGTGATCTTATGGAGAAATCTGAAGATGAAGCTTTTTCTGCTCTTGATAAAATTGCTTATAACAACTATCAAGAAACCAGCTGGTATGTTTGAGCCTGATGCCATGAATATGATTAATGCTAAGTTTGATGCTTTGATAAGGAAAATGGACAAGCTAAGCATGAAAGTAGATTCTTCAGCTGGAGGTTCTAGTAACTCAGTAGAAGTTGGAGCTGCAAATGTCAATTGTGCAGCAGATTTTTCTGCACTTAATCAAGATTTTCAAGTGAGCAAGTGGATTATGTGGGGAACTACAATCAAAGACCAGGTGGTAACTCATTTTCTGCAACTTATGATCCAGCATGGAGAAACCACCCCAATTTCTCTTAGGGAGGAAGACAAGGGCAGAATCAGAATTTTCAGCAACCTTCTAGGTATCAACAACAACAGAATTTTCAACAGAATAGAGGTCCTCCTCCTGGAATTTCTAAACCTCAAAATGCACCTGCTCCACCTCTACCACAACAAGCACAACCAGACAAGACAGTTAGATTGGAAGCCATGATTGAGACTCTACTTGTGAGCCATCAAAGTCAACAAGAAATGATTTCTCAATTAGCATCTAAAGTGGATCAAATGGCAACACACAACAAGATGTTAGAGAATCAAATAGCTCAACAAGCTAGCTCTTCAAGTAACAAAGCATTTGGGAAGCTCCCTAGCTAGCCAGAAAATTCAAGGGAGCATTGCAAGGCTATTACATTGAGGAGTGGAAAAATATTGGAGAATGGAGATAAAAAGATTGAAGAGAAAATTGAAGAAGAGAAAAATAGAGAAGGAGATGAACAAACTGAAGCTGAAGTTAGAATTGGAGCTGAGAAAGAAAATTCAGTGGAAGAAAAAGGAAGTAAGGAGAGGGAGAGTAAAGAGGAAGAACCTAAATATGTTGCACCTAAAGCCTACATGCCACCTTTACCATTCCCACAAAGGTTCCAGAAAGCGAAATTGGATAAACAATTTGAGAAGTTCTTGGAAGTATTGAAGTCTTTGCATGTGACTATTCCTTTCACTGATGCCTTAGCACAAATGCCTTCATATGCTAAATTTTTGAAGGAGATTTTATCTAACAAGAAGAAATTGGAGGAATTTGAGACTGTGGCTCTCACTGAAGAAAGCAGTGCTATTTTGCAAAATAAGCTTCCACCCAAACTGAAAGATCCTGGAAGTTTTTCCATACCATGTCACATTGGGGATATCAGTATAGATAAGGCTTTATGTGATCTTGGAGCCACTGTTAGTCTGATGCCATTGTCTATCTATGAGAAAGTGAAGATTGGAGAAATGAAGCCTACTACTATCTCACTACAGTTAGCAGATAGGTCTATTAAATTTCCAATTGGGGTAATTGAGAATGTTCCTCTAAAAGTTGGAAAATTTTTCATACCAGTGGATTTTGTGGTATTGGAGATGGAGGAGGATGTACACATTCCTATTATTCTTGGTAGACCTTTCCTTGCTACTGCTGGAGCTGTGATTGATGTAAAAAATGCGAGGCTTACATTAGAAGTTGGGGAAGAGAAAGTTGAATTTAATTTGTTTCAAGCAATGAAAAAGAAAGATGATTCAAATTCATGCTTGAGAATTGATGTGATAGATGAAGAGGTCAGAGAAGTGCTTAAAAAACAACATCCTAAAGATCCCTTAGAAGCTTGTTTGGTTCATAACATCAAAAAAGGGGATGAGATTGAAGAAGCTGCAGAATATGCTACAATTTTGGAAGGAAATCCACCTTGGCCTATGGCTGATGTTGAGAAGATTGGGGACTTGAAGCAAGACACAACTTCATCATCAAAGCTTGAAAAAAGTGAAGCACCGAAGGTAGAGTTAAAACCTCTTCCAACAAATCTCAGGTATGCTTTTCTAAGTCAAAATTCTACATATCCTGTAATTGTTAGTGCTCAATTGAATGATTGTGAAGTTGAAAAATTATTAAGAGTTCTTAGAAAGCATAGAAGGATAATTGGTTATACCACTGATGATATTAAAGGAATACATCCTTCTGTGTGCATGCATAGAATTTTGTTGGAAAATAATCATAAAGCCTCTCGAGAGTCACAGAGGAAATTGAATCCAACTATGAAAGAGGTTGTGAAAAAGGAAATCTTGAAATTGCTTGATGCAGGTATCATCTACCCTGTTTCTGACAGCAATTGGGTAAGTCCATTTCATGTTGTACCCATGAAAAGGGCAGCACAGTAGTGAAAAATGAAAATGATGAACTAATACCTACAAGGACTGTAACTGGATGGAGAATGTGTATAGACTATAGGAAATTGAATAATGCAACTAGAAAGGACCATTTTCCATTACCATTTATAGATCAAATGCTTGAGAGACTAGCTCATCATTCTTATTTTTGCTATTTGGATGGCTATTCAGGGTTCTTTCAGATCCCTATTCACCCAGATGATCAGGATAAAACTACCTTCACACGTCCTTATGGTACCTTTGCATATCGAAGGATGCCATTTGGACTATGTAATGCCCCTACTACATTTCAAAGATGTATGATGTCCATATTTTCTGACATGATTGAGGGTATTATGGAAGTGTTCATGGATGATTTTTCTGTGTATGGTAAATCTTTCGATGAATGCTTATCTAACTTGTCTAAGGTTTTGCAGAGATGTGAAGAGTTCAATTTAGTTTTGAATTAGGAAAAGTGCCATTTTATGGTACAAGAAGGAATTGTCTTGGGACATCTTGTGTCAAACAGGGGTATTGAGGTGGATAAAGCAAAGGTAGAAATTATTGAGAAAATGCCACCCCCAACATCCATGAAGGGAGTGAGGAGTTTCTTGGGGCATGCCGAATTTTACAGGAGATTCATCAAAGATTTCTCTAAGATTTCTAAGCCTTTTACCAATTTATTGAGTAAAGATGTGGAATTCCATTTTGATACTAATTGTATGAACGCTTTTTGTAGGATAAAGGAAGCTTTGATATCTGCTCCTACTATGCAGCCACCCGATTGGTCATTACCTTTTGAGTTAATGTGTGATGCTAGCGATTATGCCATTGGGGCTATTTTAGGATAAATAAAAGATAAGAAGGTGTATGCAATATACTATGCAAGTAGAACCTTAGATGATGCTCAAATAAATTACTTTACTACAGAGAAAGAGTTTTTGGCAGTTGTATTTGCAGTAGACAAATTCAGGTCCTATCTTGTGGGGTCAAAGGTAATAATGTACATGGATCATGCAGCTATCAAGTATCTCCTTAAGAAAAAAAGAGGCTAAACCTAGATTGATAAGGTGGGTGCTACTCCTTCAAGAGTTTGAATTGGAAATTAAAGACAAGAAAGGAGTAGAAAATGTGGTAGCAGATCATCTGTCTAGATTGAGGCAAGACCAATGAGATAATTTGGGAAAAGAGCCACCAATAGATGACTATTTTCCTGATGAGCAACTGTTAGTAATCATGAATGCAAAAACCCCTTGATATGCAGATTTCGTGAACTATCTAGTGTGTGGAATCCTTCCACCTGACCTAACATGGCAGCAAAAGAAGAGATTTCTTTTTGATGTGAAGGATTATGATTGGGAAGAGCCATTTTTATTCAAGAGATGTGAAGATGGGTTGATTAGAAGATGTTTAGCTGATGAGGAGATAGGAAATGTTATTAAAGATTGCCATTCTTTACTTTATGGGGGTCATATGAGTGTGACAAAGACTGCAGAAAAAGTTCTTCAAGCAGGGTTCTTTTGGCCACATATGTTTAAAGATGTGAGAAAGTTTGTAAATGCATGTGATAGGTGTCAAAGGATGGGTAATATCTCGAAGAGAGATGAAATGCCCCTCCAAAATATATTGGAAGTGGAACTATTTGATGCATTGATTTCATGGGACCTTTTCCATCGTCCTTTGGACACAAATACATTTTAGTTGGAGTAGATTATGTGAGCAAATGGGTTGAAGCTATACCATCTCCAACTAATGATGTTAGAGTTGTGATTAAATTCCTTAAAAAGTTCATTTTTACAAGATTTGGAACTCCACGTGCCATTATAAGTGATGGAGGTTCTCATTTTTGCAACCATCAATTTGAAAGATTATTACAAAAATATGGAGTGAAGCATAAGGTTGCAACACCCTACCATCCACAAACTATTGGTCAAGTGGAGATCTCAAATAGAGAGTTGAAAAGAATTCTTGAGAAAACAGTGAATAGTTCAAGGAAAGATTGGTCACTAAAGTTAGATGATGCTCTTTGGGCCTATAGAATAGCTTTTAAAACTCCTATTGGCACCACCCCATTTAGATTGGTTTATGGGAAAGCTTGTCATTTACCTTTGGAGTTGGAGCATAGAGCATATTGGGCCATAAGGACACTGAATTTTGACTTAAAAACTGCAGGAGAAAAAAGAATGTTGCAACTAAATGAACTTGAGGAACTTAGATTGGATGCTTATGAACATGCCAAGCTTTACAAGGAAAGAACTAAGAGATGGCATGATAAGCATATTAGGAGGAAAGAATTTCAGGAAGGGGATGTTGTTCTCTTATATAATTCTAGGTTAAGGTTGTTTCCCGGAAAATTAAAGTCAAGATGGTCAGGGCCTTACATTGTTATAAAGGTATACCCCTATGGAGCTGTTGAGATAGGCAATGAAACCTCAGGGACTTTCAAAGTTAATGGGCAGAGATTAAAGCATTATATTATTGGAGAACCCACACAAAAGGTTGTAGAGTGCTTATTGGGAGGCAACCCAAGTTTACTTTTAGTAGTTTGTTTGTTTTTTTTTTTTTTTTGAGTTTTTGAGTTTTACCCTCATTAAAATCAAAAGTGACATTTGTTTATCTTTTGTAGGTCATTCATGAAGATTGGGCAAATTGACACTTGTAGCAAAAACAAAGAATTGAAAGGGAGCAAGTAAAAGCAAAATTCTGCACTTTATCCAGTACCTGTGAACAGTAACACCTTTAAACTTGTGTTAAATTACTGATATTGCAATCTACTTGATAGCACATATTTGATTTTGTGTCTTATGTAAATTCTGTGAAATGCAACTTGAATGAGGATCAATTTTGATATTTAGGACTGATGTGATCTTTATTGAGGTGCAAAGATAGTGTTTGTTAAGTTTTACCTTTTAGTGTATATATAGTTCTGTAATCTGTTAGGAATTTACATGTTTTTGTTTGAATTGTTGCTAGTTTTTACAGTCTGCAGATTTTTGTTACTGTTCATGCTACTGTTCATGCTGCTTAAAAGGTCAATTTCTATGTCTTTTCTACAATTTTTGAATGTCTGAAGCTTGTCTCAAATGCTGCTGAAAATGTGCTTTTGGTATAAGTTTAGAAAGGAAACCATTTCATTAAGTGTGTAAAAAGGTAGTCACAATTGGTGCCTAAATTGAACCATGATTGCAAAAAGCTAAATGAACATGTACAATGCTTACTAAGTTTATGAGAGATGATAAGCTTAAATTTTTCAATTTGGTGGTATTAATGTGAATTTGGTAATTGCTGAGGGTCATGATAGCATTCTATAGCATTTGGACTGTTTTTGGTAAGTAAAATCACAATTTTCCCCAAAACCTGCTGAAACTTGCTGATGATGTTACTTATTAAGCAGTATCCTATGCAAATTCTGCTTAACCCTATGCTTAACCCCAAGCATAGCCCAAATTATCAGTTGTCTGTCCCACATTTTAAAAAGCCCAAAACTTCTGCCATTTTTATGAAACCCTCACCCAAACTCCCAATAAACCACAACTTTCATTCTGCCGACTCCCTTCTCGCACCATTTTTTCCCGCAAATTTTAAGGGAAGCTGAAAAGTCTTTTTCTCTTCATTAAATGGTAAGAACCAAAATGTGGTCCACCCACAAACCCAAACCCAAACCCAGAAGATTTCGACACTCTGTCAAATCGAAAATGGGTATTCCATCATCTCTACCCACAAACCCTAACCCCAGTCCCAGTCCGCCGCTTCCTCAATCACCACCACCGCAAATGTCGCCGCCACCTCAATCACCACCATCGCAAACGCTGCCGCTACCCCCAGGCCAAACACCAACTCTCATTCCGCCGACCCCCCTCTCGCCACAAACTGAGCAGCAAAATGAGACACCCATTTTTGAAACTCAGTTCCCAAAACCAATACCTGAATCTGCGCCTACTCAAACGAAATCTAAAGGTAAAACTAAAAAGGCTGCAGGTAGACCCAAGAAAGCCCCTGTCGGAAAACGAAAAAGAGCACCCTCTGTTCCTTTTGATCTAAACTCTCCACCTCAACCTTCCTCTGAACCAGTCAGCAAAAGGACTAGGTCCTCCTCGCAAATTCCACCACCAGCGGTCCAAACCCCTGTATCTCAGTCACGCTTAAACTCTCCAACAGCACCTGTGTCCTCTGCCAATAATATAGAGGAGGTACTTTCTCCATTACCTTGGGCTTTTAGAGACATGGATATAAAAAATGCTTATGACAGTTTAGTTTCTAAACCTATTTTGGCAAACAAATATATGGATGAGCAGATTTTAAAAGAATTAGGCATCTATGACTCTGTATTTGCCTACTTAGATGCTGTCAACTGGACTAAATTTGCTAGGATTAGGGAACCAGTGTACAAGGATTTGACCTTGGAATTTTTGAGTTCCTTAAGGCTGAATTGCAAACCAGTAGTACCTGAGCATAAGGATGTGATATATTTTCGATGTGCTGGAATTGATAGGAAGTTAGACATGGATGCTATGAATGCAATTTTTAGTTTTCAGGGTTCGGGCTATAAAAATATTGAGTGGAAACAAACTATTTATGACCCTGTTCAATTCTGGAAAGACATTGCACCTTTTGGGGGTTATTATAGATGGAGGACTGCAAAAGCCTCTAGGATAGTTGATCATGTGTTGAAATACCTCCATAGGTTCATTTCTTACACTGTTTTAGGAAGGGGACACAGTAACAGCATTGTGGGTGCTGGAGATTTATTTTTCCTGTGGTGCATGAAGGAGAGAAAACAAGTAAGCACAGCCCATTTCCTAGCTACTCATCGGCACCAAATTGTCACAAAGCATACCAAAGGTAGTATAGTTTTTGGAGGATATATAACTGCTATAGCAAACTCCTTTGGCTTTAATGCTAGTCTATATAAGCTGCTGCCAGTTTCTGGTGAATCATATAGAGACGGCACAATGTTGCTACACATGGATGTTTGTGAGAAAGTAGGAAATACCTATGCTTTGTTACAGCAGCATCCTGAAGCCAGTGGTACTGCAGACCCCACTACCTTTGCACCAGCAAAACCCCAACTAACCACTGCCCTGCAGTTTTCAGCAGACATTTTGTCCCCCTTAAGATCCTTGGAATCCAAAATAGCAAGTTTCACTGTGCAACCATCTGTTCCCTCACCTGACACCACAGATATCCTTGCTACCTTGAAGAGCTTAGAAGTTAAAATTGATACCATGGGTCAGCAGCAGGTCGACCAAAAGAAGAAGCTAGAAAAGAAACTTAAAAAGAGATTTTCATCTCTTAAAAAGAAGCAGAAGCAGCAACAACTTCAAATGCTGGAGCTCTACAACAAATTGGCCCAATCTTATAACAATTTATATCATTGGGGCCAAGACATGCTTCAAGAAATGAAAGACCTCACAGAAAATTTGGAAACTACTTCTGAAGCTTCAGATCACAATGAACCTACTGCAGGACCTGAAGCAGACCCTGATGTAGCAACAAAGCCTTGACAGCAGAGCTTGAACAGTAGCAGCAATTTAGTATTAGTTTTAGTACAAAGAGTGAGTGAAGAATGCACTAGTTTTTCAATTCAGTTTCTGTTTTAGGTTTATTTTGTAATCTGTTTATTTTAATCTTTAAACTTTAGTAATAGTTGTAATACTTTGGTAATTAGTTTTTATGATTATACTTGCACTTCTTTCCTTTAGTTTACTTTATTTTATTTTATCTTCTGCTATGGACATAGTTATTCTGTGAATGTTTTTTGGTTTAATTCTTGATTTAACTGTTAGATCTTATTTCTTTACACTTTTTCATCTTCTTGCACATTATTTTTGCACTTTATCTTTTCTTCAATCCTAATTTTGTTGACATTGATGAGTTGCACAATTTTCTTTGAGCCGCATCTGTTTCACATTATTTGGAGGTAATAGCTTACCCTTTTACTATTTATGTTTATGGTATGTTGCCAATGCTTATGCTTTTGCTTTACCGTACGCAGCAGGTTAAGCAACATCTTAAGCAGTGTAAATTTATACATTTAGGATACTTTTTCACATTTTTTCTCTCTAAAGCTTCATTGTTAATATCACTTTGAGCTAATTTTGGAATTCTTGACCTTATATTGATTTAATCCCCAATTGTATAAATTTCATTAATTAATTAGTTCACACAATTTTGCCCATCTTTACATTCATTTTAAACATTGAGGACAATGTTTCATTTGAGTTTGGGGGTGAGGGCAAAATTTTTGCAAAATTTTTAAAATTTTCATTCATTCATTTATTGCATTTCATTCATCCATATATAGATAATTCATACACTTATGCGTATACCACACACATGTCTATACCCATATACATACATTTGCATATAGTTTTCATATAGATTACACTTAGTTTTAATTTGATTTATGCATTCATTTTAGGATCATGCATATCATAAAAATAATTTTTACCTTGTCCTTAGAGGATTGAGAATTGCTTTGAAGAGCAATTAAGCTTACTTTTAGAAGGGTTTGATGGATTGAAAGTTCTAGATAGGTGCAAAGTTATTATATTCTTGCCTTAGTTTATATCTTCTTAGCCAAGGGCCACCCAATCAATTGCGTTGACTTTGAGTGCTTAGAGAAAACTCTAGGGTGAGAAGTAGCTAATTGATGTCTCACCAATCCTAGAACAATCTTTCTAAACCTTTCAAGGCGAAATCATAGCATACACTTGAAAAGAAATGATCTAGGCATTCTTTGAATTTTAAACCCATATTTTAGCCTTAGCCAACCTCACTTTAAAATTTCCCTTTAGAACCAATTTGAGCCTACATTTATCTCTCTTACTACTTTGGAACCCACATCAATGCCTAGCCATAAACCCAAACACTTACCTACCCTTTATGAGAATAATTCTTTGAGTGATAGATACACATAAAAAAAAAAGAAAAAAATATATATATATATAACAATTAGTTGGGAGAAGTGACTAAAGTAAAAAAAAAGCTAGCAAATTCAATTATGGTATGTAAAGTAATTCACCACCCAAGTACACAAAGAAATGAGTTTGGGGGTAAATTAAAAGGGACAATTATAATTCAAAGTCAATGTTATTTATGTAGTCCCTCTAAAAGCTTCAAAATTATATGCTAGCATTGGTGAATAGTTGTAAAGTTCCTTCTCCCATTTGATTTCCTTCAAAAAAAAAAAAATTGTATGTCTTGATCTTTTAATAATTTGATTATTCTCATATTTTATTATCTTTATCCTTTTCTTGTTAGTCACATTATCACCCCCTTGGCCCCATTACAACCATTGAAAGTCCTTTTGATCTTTTGATGGTATTTTGCTACATTAGTGGAGATTGGAATAGGAGAATTGCCTATGGGATTGTGATATCATTAATCCATTCATTTACTTCTATTATTATTTGAGACACTTTAGTTTATGGATTACCCTATAGTCTATTTAGGCATGATTATTCTTTGTGATTGATTGGTTTGGGCTTGATGATATGGATAATTGACCCAAGGCTAAGCGGTGATAACTTTGGTAAGGATTAAACTCTTTGTATCTTGAAAGTGGGTATATGGTTTGTTGGTGGCTAAAAGTAAGCTTGAGAGTTTGGATAAGTAATTTTTATAAATTTAAGGTAAGGTACCCCAATTGCATTAATTGTTTTAATTTGCTTGAGGACAAGCAAAGGTTTGAGTTTGGGAGAATTTGTTATACTCATTTCATATAGGCATTTTAGGGTAGTTTTGCATCCATTTTACCCTTATATTTTAGTATATTCTATGTTTTTAGCTTTATTTTAGCTTATTTGTTAACTTTAGATACTTTATATTTGACTTTTATAATTTTGTTATTTTTTGACAGGATTTTGTGGCAAATCAAAGATCAATGAGTGCATTAGGAAGTGATTTGAAGAAATTTGGAGTTCTTTAAGCATAGAGGAAAGTTGAAGAAATCAAGCCTTGAAAGAGCAAGTTAGCCGAAATTTGCTTGAGACTTTGCTTAAGATCTTGCTTAGGGTAAAGCGGCAGTGCTTAAGGTGCAGCACAAGTCAAGCATGAGCAGAAAAGTCTATTTTACTCTAAGTTTGCTGAGATTTGCTGAGGGTCTGCTTAACCTTAAGCAGACAGTGTGACCAGAAGCTGAAATTTGCTAAGAAGCTGCTTAGGGTTAAGCCGAACCCTAAGCAGACTGCCCAGAACGTGAAAAATGCTGCTGACTTGGATAATTTTACACCTCATTTCCTATCCACTCCTTGGCTCTTATTTACTTTTAGGGCAGCTTTTTTGGGACCATATAAATTCATCATTTCCTAATTTTTGCCACAAGAGGAAAGGAAGGAAAAACAAAAAGGAAAGAAAATTTAATAGAGAGAGAGAAGGAAACGCCATTACTCTTGGGGAGGAGCTGCTGCACTCAGTTTTGGAGCTCTAGGAACCAGAGTTTTGGGTTCTTCTATCTGGGTTTTTCTATTTTAGTTCTCTTATCATGTTTTTCTCTACTTTTCCATCAATCTTTCTTGTAAATACCATCATGAGTGAGTAAACTCTTTAGATTTCAGAGTTGGGAAATATGTTTTAGATTAATTTGTGGATTTGGACTGGGTATTTCCTTATTTTACATAAATATGAGTTTTGATTCCTTCCTTGTATGCTTGATTTACTTGCCTAATGTTGGTACCCATTGGGTATTGTGTTAATCTTTGATTGAAGGACCGAAAGGTGAAAGTCGTTGATAGATAATCAAGGATTGGAACTTAAAATTCCCTAGATTTAAAAATAAACTTGGGATTTAAGAGGAATTAATGATTGGTTACAAAACTTAATGGGTTTTAAATTAATCAAATATCGTACGAAAGTAGATTTGGTTATTTTAAAACACACTTTGGTTTGCTTGAAAAAGATATCAAAGGAATTTAGAATTAATCACCTTCAAACTATATTTTTCCCTAAAAATTGGAATGCCCAAGACAAATTCCAATTAATTTATGCATAAACCCCCAACTCTGGAATCACTTTTAACATAATTAGACTTTGATTTGAATTACCCATTATTAATTTAGTTTAATTGCAAACTAGATTTAGAATTTATTTGTTTGCTCTTTACCCATTTCAATTAGATTAATCAATTTATCTTGCTTATTTACATTCACCATTTATTCATCAATCATTAGCCCAAATAATCGCTTCATTATAACACCCCTATTTGTATAGCCTGGTATATTTCACTGTTCCGATGACCGGTGTCGGTCCGGACAATTAAGGGGATTAGAACCACACTTAAGACAACTAAAGAAGC
This sequence comes from Hevea brasiliensis, assembly GCF_030052815.1. Taxonomy (NCBI): domain Eukaryota; kingdom Viridiplantae; phylum Streptophyta; class Magnoliopsida; order Malpighiales; family Euphorbiaceae; genus Hevea; species Hevea brasiliensis. The sequence goes on along the minus strand of NW_026614615.1, from coordinate 65,784 downwards.
CATAAATACAAATAATTAGTAATTGCCAATTAGTTAAGTATAAATAAGAAAAACAGCATATAAGAAGTTAAACGAGCCGAGAGTCACAGCGATGGGTGACCTTCTCGGGAACGACTGCGAAGTCGATTTAAAATCAAATTTCGAACCGTAAAATGTGACGCCGCGGTCTTTAGGACCCTTATGAACACAGTGGAAAAGAGAAAATCACGAAAAAGGACTGTTAAGTCAGTCAAATAATTAGGTTAGGGAGCCGGAAGAAATATTGAATTATTTGCAAACCGGGATGAACTGGCGAGGGGCAATTTGGTCAATTGACCCCGAGAGCTGACTCCTGACCTAACTGTCAAATAAAATCGGAGAAAAGAAAATTTCGGAGTTGGAAATTAAATTAAAGAACACAAACCCAAATTCTGCCAGCAACCAAGCCATTTGGCCACCCCAACTTGGTGACCCAAAACTGCCAGCACCAAAATTGCCCAGAAAATCTGGGTTGTTTTCAATCCGGCAGCCATGGTTCAAATGGTCATAACTTGAGCTGCAAAACTCCAATTGGGGTGATCCAAAAATGAGAATAAACTTAAGACAATAAGGAACATTTTCTATGAAGGAAGTTTTCTCAAACTCCAACAGTAGATTGACCAATGGAATAGTACAACTAGGCACACCAAAACTGAAAATTTGATAATTTTGCCAAAAGGACTTAAGCTTTGAGAAAATGACCAAAACCAACAAATTTAATGACCAAAATGTGGTATGTGGGCGAAGTTAGAGTTCCCATACCTATTAAGCCTTAAAAAGTCAACAATTTGGCTTGAATAGTATAGTGAATAGTAACCCGAAATACAAAAACTTCGAGAACGTCGAAATTAGTACATTAAAGCTAGGTAAAAATGAAGTGAAATTTATTTTTGGATTTATGCTAAGTTATGATACTGAAACACTGTGAAATTGTGTGTTTCAGCTGAAAAAGACTTGGAAACTCGAAGAGACTGAGTCAAGGCCTAAAGGCGACTCACGTTAGGTCTGTGCACAGTAATTTTTATTTGAATATATGATTCTTGAAAAATTGATTTTTTTTGAGCTAGTTTCGAATTGTGTTGCCATTTATGATTGTGAATATGACTTTGAAAGTTTACCAGATTTCCAATAAATTATTTGAATAAATTGTTTTAAATTGATTTTGTGTTCACACTTAGCATGACAGTATCACACTATTCCTCCTCCATTTATGGGTTGAGATCGTTTATTTTCCTCCCTCTCTGGTTTACCAGTTGAGGTTGAGATCGAATGAGTACTCATTAGCTAGCTAGCCACCTCCCTCATTGATTTCGATTAATGGGGTTGTAGATTGCTTTGTCATGGTGTACAACACGGCATTGATCGGAAATTTTGTGTCATGGCTTAAGTTGTGTATGACTTTGGTAACACTGTGTTTATGAAATTGTTTGACTAAATTGTGTTATTATGAGCTTTGATAATTTGAGAAATATTTAAATTGTGTTTCACTAATGAATGATTTATGTATTGCATTTTAAATTTTTATTGTGCACCACTGAGTATTTTTATACTCAGCGATAGCTTATTTTGCTGTCGCAGATAAGAGCAAGTAGAAAGCAGCAGAGTGAGCTGCTATCGAATTGTGGACCACATCAATCATTTTGTACGGGTATTATTTTATACCCTTGTAGATAATCTTGATGTAAACATAGAAATGTTGTATGTATCAATGAAAGTTGAGCAGTTATAAATAAATTGTAATAATATTATTTTGGATTTCCTTCTGTAAATTTAATATTTGTACATGTGAATTTCATGTTTTATGCCTCGTGAATGAAGTATTAAATATTTTGAGATGATGAATTTTGATTTGTATTGTGGAATTACTTTGAAGTGATTTGAATTGAGATGATTGAGATTTATTGGAGGTTGGGAGTTGTGAAAAATTTTTGGAATTGTTTTTCTCAGGTATTTGAAGAACTGTTTTCTCCAATTACAAACGGAACTCTGTCAAAATTTTTATAAAATTTGCGGCAAAATTTAAATGGACAAAAATTTTTACTAGTATTTAAACTTTGAATAAATGGTTTTAATTCCTACCAAAATGCTCACCACTTCCAAAATGTAAGAAAATTGTTTTAAAATCTCTTGTAGGGTACTTAATGAGTTATCGGTAGGTGAAGTTCGGTAGTTCATTAAGTATTCTACGGGATCATATTATGCCTTACATAGGGGTAAGGTGTGACATGTTTTAGTGGTATCAAAGCATGGTTTTTCAATAAATTTTGACTATGTGTATGAATATTTCTTTGATAAGTACAACTGCTCAAGTGTCTTTAATTGATACATATGACATATTTACATCATGAATATGCACTAATGGAGGTCAACCTCCTTGTGTTTGATCTTAGGAAGTAGAAAATTTGGGAAAACAGAATGGAAGGAGGAGATCATTCCGAAGAATAATCTGTTGAGGCTGAGGTTCAAGGTGAAGCCCCAGCACTCCAGAACGTGAGTGGGTTAGCCACTCCAGCTCCTGCTCCAGCACCGCAGTTCCCTGCTCAATTTGTACAGCAGATGGCTGCGTTTTTCCAGCAAATAGCGGGTAATGTGCCACCCCAAGCTCAAATGCCAGTACTTGTAGCACAACCACAGCCCTCAGCTCGGCAATATGAAAAATTGATGAAATTTGGGGCCACCGAGTTTAAAGGAACTGTGGATCCACTGGAGGCAGAACAGTGGTTGGAAAGAATGGAACGAGTTTTCAGAAAACTGCAATGTACAGAAGAGATGAAGTTCGAGTATTCTGTTTCCTTGTTACAAGGGGATGCATATGAATGGTGGAAGATCATCCCCCACAGCCTGGTTGAGCCACCTGTGCTGACATGGACAGACTTCCTAAGGGAATTCAGGCAGAAATGGGTTCCTGATGCGTATGTGGATATGAAATTACAAGAATTCTTGAGTTTGAAACAAGGGGACCAAACCATAGCAGAGTATGAGAGAGACTTCTCAAGGCTAAGCCACTATGCTGGAAGCTTAGTCTCCACCCCCAGAGATAGATGTAAGAGGTTTGAGTCTGGGTTAAGGCCAAATCTGAGAATGCAAGTCGTGGGTTTCCGACATCAGAATTTTGCTGAGTTGATCTCACAGGCCCTGGAACTGGAAAGGATAGAATCAGAAGGGGCAATAAAGAAGGATACACAAGAGAAAGAGAATACTGAAAAGACTACTGGACAAGCACCTAAGAGTGGTTCTGGGAAGAGGAAACAGTTTGGGGGATCCAGCTCCCGTAGATCTGGCAGAGGCAGATTTTCTAGCCAAAGACCACCTCGGTCTGGTCAGCAGACCCAACAAGCACCCCGAGGAGCTCTATCAGTACGGCAGTGTGAAACTTGTGGGAGAACTCATGGTGGGGTTTGTTTCAAAGCTACCGGTGCATGTTTTAACTGTGGAGGGAGTGGACATTTCGCTAAGGATTGCACTAGTCCACGCCGCTCTGGACCTTCTGCTACATCTGAAGGATCAGCCCAAGTCTCTGCACCTAGAGGGTCACAGTCAGCTGCTAGAGGTAGAGGCAGAGGTAGGGGTCCTGGTAACACTCCTGGAAGTCAAAGCACTGTTAACCAGCCAGTACCCAGTGGCGCACCAGTCAGAGTGTATACCATGCGTCAGAGGGAGGAGGCTGATACATCAGACGTTGTAGCTGGTAATTTTTCCATCCTTGACCAAGATGTACATGTGTTATTTGATCCTGGCTCCACACATTCGTATGTTAGTGCTAGTGTGGTGTGTTCTACTACTATTCAGTGTGTACCAATGGACTATGATGTGCTAGTAACTAGTCCATTAGGCCAGGAGGTCAGGGTAAATAGGCTATATAGGGACTGTCCTTTGGTGATCCAAGGGCACACTTTTCTATCTGATTTAATTGAAATGCCCTTCAGAGATTATGACATTATCTTGGGCATGGATTGGTAAGCTAGGCATCACGCCATGATTGACTGTAGACTGAAGACAGTTACTTTTGGCCTCCCTCAGTATGGTGATGTAGTAATACATGGGGAGAGGCAGTTATTGCCTTCAAACATCATTTCAGCTGCACTGGCCAGAAAAATGATTAGGAAAGGGTGTGAAGCGTACTTGGCACATGTGATAGACACGCAAGTGGGGAGTCCAGCACTGAAGGACATTCCTACTGTTTGTGACTTTCCGGATGTATTTCCTGATGAATTGCTAGGATTACCTCCAGAAAGAGAAGTGCAGTTTGAAATTGATGTTATGCCTGGTGTGGACCCAATTTCCATAACGCCATATAGAATGGCACCAGCAGAACTAAAGGAATTGAAAGTACAGTTGCAAGAGTTGCTTGACAAGGGCTTTATCTGCCCTTGTGTGTCACCTTGAGGAGCGCCGGTGTTATTTGTAAAGAAGAAGGATGGCACTCTCCGGTTATGCATTGACTATCGGCAGTTGAATAAGGTGATAATAAAGAACAGATACCCATTGCCCCACATTGATGACTTATTTGATCAGTTGAGAGGTGCAGCTTTGTTCTCCAAAATTGACCTGAGATCAGGTTATTATCAGCTGAGAGTACAAGAGCAGAGTATTCCTAAAACTGCCTTTAGAACCCGCTATGGCCATTATGATTTCTTGGTCATGCCATTCGGGTTAACTAATGCTCCAGCTGTTTTTATGGATCTGATGAACACTATTTTCAGACCATACTTCGACCAGTTTGTTGTGATATTTATTAATGATATATTGGTCTATTCGAGGAATGTAGAAGAGCATGATAGACATCTGCGGATGGTACTGCAGACTTTGAGGGAGAAAGAGCTATACGCCAAATTATCAAAATGTGAATTTTGGCTGAAGGAGATATCCTTTTTGGGACACATAGTATCAGCAGAGGGTATTAAGGTAGATCCTAGCAAGATTGAAGCCGTCCTTAATTGGAAGCCACCCAGAAATATTGCAGAGATTCGCATTTTTTTGGGGTTAGCTAGATACTACCGTCGATTTGTGAAGGGATTCTCCATGTTGGCATCTCCATTGACCAAGCTACTTAGAAAGGATGTGAAATTTCAGTGGACGGACAAATGCCAGCAAAGTTTTGATGAATTGAAGAGATGTTTGACAGAGGCTCCAATCCTGACTTTACCTACACCGGGTAAAGAATATACAATTTACAGTGATGCTTCTCACAATGGGTTAGGTTGTGTGTTGATGCAAGATCGAAATGTCATTGCTTATGCATCACGCCAGCTAAAACCGCATGAGAGGAATTATCCGACACATGACTTGGAGCTTGTCGCAAGGGATTTTGCGGTCGCCTGAACAAACCCTCACTGAAGTGGGAAAGAGTGAGGAGTCGCCACCTTAGTTTTGAGGGAAACTAAAGAAAACCATTTGTGAAGAATAAATTGAAACGAAACCACTTCAAGACAGAGATTCTAGGTTCGGGGTCCGTAAACGGGTGGGGAAGGTGTTAGGCACCCCACCTCGTCCCTTAATAAGGGTAAGTAGATTTAATTTTGTATTAGTTAGGAGGGCTTAAATGGGCATGTTAATCCTTTTGTCAAAAGGAGATTTTAATTTTTCACTAAATGCGGATCACCCAGATACATAAGTAAATGAGACAACCTTAGTGAATTGACGTCGCACATCATTTTTGGTTTTGGGTTTGTTTTGCGTGTAGGTTAAAATTAGGTGTGAGAATCGGATAAGAACTCTCCTCCGATCTCTCTTAAATTCTGAGAGGAGATCGGATAAGAATCCTCCTCCGGTCTCTTTTGGGGTATTTAAAATTTAGGATTGAGGATCGGATGAGAACTCTCCTCCGATCTCTTTTAAGTATTCATTAAAATTTTAGCTCAGGGATCGGATAAGAATTTTCCTCCAATTTCTATTTAATGTTTATTAAAATTTTGAGTTGAGACCGGATAAGAACTCTCCTCCGATCTCTATTTAATATTTATTAAAATTTTGAGTTGAGACCGAATAAGGACTCTCCTCCGATCTCTATTCATTTTGAATTTTGAGTTGAGAATCGGATAAGAACTCTCTTCCGATCTCTATTAAGTATTTATTTAAATTTTGATTTGAGAATTGGATAAGAACCCTCTTCCGATCTCTTTTTAAATTAACAGGAACCTTAATGGGATCTTTCCGATCTCCCAAATTTTAATTTCAGCTACATGTCATAAGGTCCTAAAGCTAAGGATTCTGGCGTTCTAAGGTGCTGGGGATAAGGCTTCTTTTAACTAATTGATATTTTGTGACTAAATAAGAGAAGCTGGACTAAATTTTGCTGACCTCCCCTAAGGTCACTTTACCAGTACCCATTAATGTCTGATCTATTCTGTTTCGTTTACTTTGGTTTTATTCCACTTTATGGCATCTTGCCGAATTGCCATTTACGTCAGCCTAATAGTTTGGCTATTTTCCTGACGTGTTATTCAGGCTCTCTCTCTTAAAAGAGACCCTTAAGTTGCAGTTATCTATGTTATACCCAACCACTTACACGCTACTAGGAACTAGAAAATTTACATTCAGAAATGATGAAGGTTAATAAAATGATGGACTGATCACTAAAGAAATAAACTCGAGAGTAACATTCTTTAAGGTTCTTTGACACTAAATGAACTTGGAGAAAATCACATGCATAAAAAAAGCAAAGAAAATGCGAAAAGTAAACGTAAACACTTAACAAAACGGCAATATGAGCTCTTACCTGTAAGGAGCCAAATCTATTGAAATAACTACAGGGTGACAAATAGTAAAAAGACAGCAGACTGATTAGCTTGAGGGCTGATGTTCGTTGTGAACTGAAGGGTGCTTAGCTAAAATGCAATCAGATTAAGATAAAAACCGAGTGAAATGAAATTGAGCTTGGATAATGGGAATGAAGACAGAGATAATAAAAGGCTGAAAGTGAGAGTGTGACCAGATAATGAACAAACTGAAAATGTAGAGTTTCAGTATTCAGAATCCTTTTCAAGAAAACACTTCAGAAAACTAGTTTCAAAAGTCTTTCTAATCAAAACTTCAAAGTAGCAGAGTAACAAACTGAATCAAGTTTCAGAGTTCTTCCGCTATAATAACTACCTCTCTTTTTTTTTGCCCGTCCCTTGAACAGTTTTTCATGCAGGTATTTATAGGAATCGGGTGCTCCCCATGAAGGGTCAGGATTTATTTTGAGGGAGATGGAGGGTCTGGATTTTGAAGGACATGATCGGATGCTCGAGAATTAAAGAGAACAAAAATGAACGGCTGAGATTATTCTTCATAATATTTGTCCTTTTTTCCTTTTAATCTGACGGTCTCAAATCATTTTGTCCGGAGCGATCGGAGGGCTAAGAGCGAAAGGCGCTGGTCTTGTCGTCTCCTCTCTTGATCCAAGGGCTCCGGGTTCGTCCTTACAAGTGAAATCAACGGTAGAGATTGGGATGTACAGGACTGTCATGACATACCCTGGCACCTGTCAGCATTACGGGCGATTCTTAGGCGTGCAGTGGAGATCTCGTCTGCCACGCTTTAACTACCTCGGCTCTGATTCTGACGACGGTTATTTGGGATTTGTCTTATTCTTTTTGCCTTCCGATCCCTCCCATGCTCCTTTTCCGATCTCTCATGCTGATCTCCCATCTTCCGATCTCTTATTCTGATCTTTCCCTTTATTAGGTTCGGTCCGGTCAAAGCATTAATTTCCCCTCGATTCCCGAAGCGTCCGCTTCGTTTTCTGCTTAGCGATAAATGCTTGCTTTCCCCCTATATATACCCCAGACGAAAGAGACTTCCCTTCATCCTATTTCCTCTCTTCCTTCTTACTTCCCAGTTCTAGCTGCTCCGGCGGAAGTTCCGGCTACAACTGTGGCTTTGATCCTTTTCCGATGGACTTCCTTACTCCTCGACTGAAAATTTATGACCCTGGTGATCGCATAACCTTGTCTGATGATGGTGAGGGAACTGGATCAATTGACCGATCTGGATTGCGGACCTCGACTCTGCCGATTTCGAGTCGCTCAACTGAGTTTATTCGGCTTCTCATCACATTGGGTGTTCTGACAACGGTTTCCCTCCACATTGGGTGTTCCGACAGCGGGTTAAGCTCCGATCGGCGACACCCTGTGGATCAGTCACAATGTTGGCTATTAACATAGGCTTCTTTAGATAGGATGTTCCGCTGATCTTTAGAGGTCGGCCTTTTGATGTAATCAGATGTAATCCGATCTTGAGATCGCCCAAATGATGTAATCTGATTTTTGGAAATGTACTCCTATCTCTTGAGATCGCCCAAATGATGTAATCCGATCTTTTGGAAATAAAGATTTTATCTTGTCAATTATTATCTTATTAATTATTTTCCGAGCTCTAATATGATTATCCGATCTGTTAATTCAAAACACCTGGATTTACCGCTCTATAATTAACCGATCTCTTTATGGAATCTTAGGAATATTCGTGAGACGTGTCAGAACAGCTGGCGAGTCCCGCTAACCGATGCGCTGCCTGGAACCTCGTGAGCATTAAATGCTCGGACGAGTATAAATAGGGGTGAGGGGCTAGCCATTTGCTCCTGTATGTCATTTTCAATCTCTCACTCGCAACCTCAAAGTTCTCTCGTTTACTCAAGTTCTTCCGATGCCGATCAGACTCCGGTAAGGGCTTTGATCTTCTTTTTAGTTTAAGTTCTTTGTTTTCTTTGAAAATGAGCGGTGCCGAGGGTCAAAGAGCGGCGAGTCCTCCTTCCATTCAGTTTTCGTGGTCGTCTGACGAAGAAGAGGTGGTCGGGCCAAGCGCGCAAACAGAACCTCCTAGGGTCTCCGTTCCAGCTCGAGGGGGGATCGGACCATCAAGGCACGTACCTTCTTCAGGGAGGGAGAATCTCCCTATGGACGAGCTGCCATCGATCTTGCAAGAATCCGATCTGTAATCATTCAGCCAGGAGTACAATATTCATCCTGATTCGTACGAACTTATCCGGTGTCACGGCGATCACTGAGCCGATCACTTCTTTGAAGAGAATGACCTGGTTATGGTATACGAGGAACAGTTAAAGGCCGGTCTTCGGTTCCCTCTGGATGACTTCTTCAAGGAGGTCCTAAAACTTCACCGAGTGTGCATTGCTCAAGTTCACCCTAACTCGTGGCGTATCTTAGTAGCCTTCCGAGGCCTATGCCGAGCTAAGGGAATCAGACCTACGGCTAAGGTGTTCGCCGAACTGCACAGGCTAACTCGCCGAAAGGACGACGAGCACTGGTTCTTTCAGGCGAAGCCTCATTGCGGGCTCTTCACCGATCTGCCCTCCTCCCTTAAAAATTGGAAGAACCGCTTCTTTATTCTGAGGAGCAAAAACCCGACCTGCTTTGAGGACTTCCCCCGTAGCTGGTGGCACCAGGGGCCCTTGCTTCCGAAGTGCATTACCCTGAACCAGGAGGAAAGCTTACTAGTGATGGATCTGAAGAATCAGGCTGCCACTCAAAAGTATTCCTGTTTAGATGCGGTGACTGCCAAGCTGCACCATTGGACCATACAGCTGCTCACCGGCCAAGATCGCGAACTTCCGCTCTTTGACCTCGGCACTGGTATTTTCTACATCTCAGATATTAGGACCTTAGCGATCTCACTGACCTCTTCTTTGTGCAGGTATGGCGGGTGATGAGGGTTCTAGGAAGCGGAAGAAAGAAAGAGAGATCTCCCAGAAAGTAAAGGAGATGAAGCGTTCGGAAATGCTTTGAACTCCCGGCCATGAACCAGGAGAGACGCAAGGAGGCCCGTCCCGACCTTCGGGGCAGCCGATCACTGAAGCTGTCCGATCTCCTCCTCAACAGGAAGAGCCGGCTCCACCTCCTCCAGTTGCTCCAAGCACAGAAAGGGGTCCTTCTCAATCTTCTGTGAGAGCCTCTTCTGGTGGCGCTCAAACGTTGATCGAGTCCCTGAAGAATAACCGGACTGTTCGGGAGAACCCCGGTTTTGCCAAAGTCTTGGGGTCTTCCATCTGCCTTCCGATCCCAACTCGCATCCGCTCAGGATTACATATCTCAAGTTGAGGGGTGGGCGAAGTTCTATGAAGACAGGCTGGCCGAACAGAATCATGTTCTGGCTGAAAGGGATCGTGCTCTCGAGGAAGTCCAGGCGCTCCGGGCCAACGAAGCTTCTCAGGTTGCTCAACTTATCGAGGAGCTTAAGGCGAAAGACGAAGAAATGGTGACAGGGATAGCTGGTGCCTATGTGAATGATCACAAGGACCTCTTGGCCGAACTCCAGAAGCGTTACCCAGAAGAGGACTTCTCTTGGATGGCCGACCTGGCTCCCGGGGGCGAGGATGAGGATAGTGAAGAGGAAGGAGAGGATGAGCGAAATGTAGATCAGTTACAAATTTTGCGATGAATGAAATAGAATACCTTTTTGTTCGATGAATGGTTGTGATCGGAAAATTTCTAAACACTTGATTGTCTGAGTATATTGAAACAACTGAAAACTATTATTATCCTAAGTGTGAGAGATCGGAAAATACAACATGCATGAGATTGCTAAACGGAACTTAATTGAAAATTTTGGCTTGAACATCTAAGATCGGGATCTTCATTAAACCGAATTAGAAGCTTAGCTCGATTATTCCTAAACTTTTAAAAGGGAGGTCGACCATGAATACTGGCAGCAAGGTTCTAGTGTTAGTTCAATTTCGTCTGACAAGAGAGATCGGGAATGTAGTTAACTGGTCAGGATATTTGACAATGGGCTTGAGAGATCGGTGAATGATTTGAGAGACCGGTAAGGCTTTGACTGATGTGAGGACTTAGTATTGACTCGACTTTCTGTGAAGAGAGATCGGAACCGTGGTTAGATGGCAAGGAGAGACTTAGTGCTAGGGATCGGTTTCGAAGTTTATTGATTCTGGGGATCGGCCAAAATATGGTGTCGACAGCTGCCCTTCTTTACATAATTTCTATTAAGGGAGAAATTTCCCGTGTAGGAATTATGTAAAGATTTAGACCCGTATTTTGGACGATTAGGTGTCCGAAACTAAAGCATACCTAAGTCAGTGACCTAGGGATCAGTATCAGAAGTAAAATTAAAATCAACTTGGATCAAGAAACCAGAGGTTGATAGCAAGAAATGTAAATTGCAGGAAATTAAAATCAACTTAGATCAAGGAACTAGAGGTTGATAGCAAGAAATGTAAATTGCAGGAAATTAAAATCAACTTAGATCAAGGAACCAGAGGTTGATAGCAAGAAATTTAAATTGCAGGAAATTAAAATCAACTTAGATCAAGGAACCAGAGGTTGATGACAGGAAACATAAATTGCAGGAAATTAAAATCAACTTAGATCAAGGAACCAGAGGTTGATAGCAAGAAATTTAAATTGCAGGAAATTAAAATCAACTTAGATCAGGGAACCAGAGGTTGATGACAGGAAACATAAATTGCAGGAAATTAAAATCAACTTAGATAAAGGAACCAGAGGTTGATGATAGGAAACATAAATTGCAGGAAATTAAAATCAACTTAGATCAAGGAACCAGAGGTTGATAGTAGGAAATTTAAATTGCAGGAAATTAAAATCAACTTAGATCAAGGAACCAGAGGTTGATAGCGGGAAATTTAAATGCGGAAATTAAAATCAACTTAGATCAAGGAACCAGAGGTTGATAGCAAGAAATTTAAATTGCGGAAATTAAAATCAACTTAGATCAAGGAACTAGAGGTTGATGACAGGAAACATAAATTGCGGGAAATTAAAATCAACTTAGATCAAGGAACCAGAGGTTGATAGCAAGAAATTTAAATTGCGGAAATTAAAATCAACTTAGATCAAGGAACCAGAGGTTGATGACAGGAAACATAAATTGCAGGAAATTAAAATCAACTTAGATCAAGGAATCGGAGGTTGATAGCAGGAAATTTAAATTGCAGGAAATTAAAATCAACTTAGATCAAGGAACCAGAGGTTGATAGCAGGAAATTTAAATGCGGGAAATTAAAATCAACTTAGATCAAGGAACCAGAGGTTGATGACAGGAAATTTAAATTGCAGGAAATTAAAATCAACTTAGATAAAGGAACCAGAGGTTGATGACAGGAAACATAAATTGCAGGAAATTAAAATCAACTTAGATCAAGGAACCAGAGGTTGATGACAGAAAACATAAATTGCAGGAAATTAAAATCAACTTAGATCAAGGAACCAGAGGTTGATAGCAGGAAATTTAAATTGCAGGAAATTAAAATCAACTTACAAAGCAAGTCTATCCCTGACACATGAAGTTCTTCCCTGATGAAGTGTACTTAACAGAATCCCGAAGGCCAATGATGAATGGAGGACGAGTTGCAAGACTTGACCCATGACCTCCATTTCTTCGAATGCCCCATTTCCGTTTTTCAGATTTTCTCCCGAAAAGCACCCTTGCGGATTTTTACTTCCCCTTCGTCTATATGACCAGAAGCGCCTTTCCAGGTTTTCACCTCTAGTTTTTTTTTTTTTTTTTTTTTTTGCCATTCCCTGCAAATCTCATAGTAAAGTACGTGAGGTTATCAATTGTTAGATCCTAATCTTGTGGCGAAAATTTTAACTGATTAATAGCGCTTTAAATAATGTTAAAGAATAAATATAAGGGAAAGATAGAAGCATAGGGAATGAAGTATGACTTTATTACGATTTTAATAAAAACAAAGATAGAGTTTCAAAGAAGAAGGGTACAAGGATAGATCTCACATATTCCTTGTGGCTGGCTTAGGAATCCCTTAACTGTCATTATTTCAAATTCTCTGAAGCCTCATGTCACGACGGTTTATTTCCCTTTTCGGTCCCATGCTTCTTTCCTTATTTCTCCCTTTTAGTTCTTGGGATGCCCTTGCGGATTTTTTTTTTTTTTAACTTACTTTTTCAGGATGCCCTTTCGGGTTTTCATCCTTCACTCATTTTACAGAAAGTGCCCCTTCGGGGTTTTCGCCTTCTTTCACACATTTTGCTAGGAGTGCCCTTTCGGGTTTTCGCTTCTACCTTTTTTTTTTTTTTTTTTTTTTTTTTAGGCATAGTATTTCTTGACGGTGTCAGCATTCACAGGTCTCGGAAACTCTTCACCGTCCATGTGGGTCAAGATCAAGGCTCCTCCAGAAAATGCCTTTTTAACCACATAGGGTCCCTTGTAGGTTGGTGACCATTTGCCCCGGGGATCGTTTTGATTTGACAGCACTTTCTTCAGAACTAGGTCCCCGGGTTGGAATTCGCGCGGGCGAACATTTTTGTCAAATGCTCTAGCCATTCTCATCTGGTATAACTGCCCATGACATGCTGCTGCTAACCTTTTCTCATCAAGCAAGCTTAACTGATCCAACCTTGACTGGATCCATTCTGACTCATCAATTCCTGACTCCTTCAGAATCCTTAGGGAAGGAATTTCAACTTCAATAGGCAATATTGCTTCCATGCCGTAAACCAGCGAGTATGGAGTTGCCCCGGTTGAGGTTCTCACGGAAGTTCGATATGCGTGAAGAGCGTAGGGAAGCATATCATGTCAATCCCTATACGTGACCGTCATTTTCCGGATTATCCTCTTGAGATTTTTGTTTGCAGCTTCCACCGCTCCATTCATCTGGGGACGGTATGGGGAGGAATTGAGGTGTCGGATTTTGTATTGATCACACAATTTTTGAATCTTTGGACCATTCAGATTCTTGGCGTTGTCAGTGACGATTTCATTAGGGAGGCCATGCTGACAGATAATATTGTTTCTGAAGAATTTGAGAAACGTATTCTGTGTGATGTGCGCGTATGACGTGGCTTCGACCCACTTGGAGAAGTAGTCGATGGCTACAAGGATAAATCTGTGCCCATTGGATGCCTTGGGATTGATGGGACCAATCACATCGATGCCCCACATTGCAAAAGGCCATGGTGAGATGAGGTTGAATAACTTGTGAGGTGGCACATTTATTGGATCCGCATAAATCTGACACTTATGGCACTTTCGGAAATACTCGATGCAATCCTTTTCCATTGTAGTCCAAAAATACCCACGTCGCATGATTTGCTTAGCCATCATGTGCCCATTGGCATGGGTTGCACAATTTCCCTCATGATTCTCAAAAAGGATTTTCTTCGCCTCCTTTGCATCCACACATCTCAATAATTCGCCGTTGGAGCTCCTCTTGTATAGGGTTTCTCCACTGGGGAAGTATCCCAATGCTAATCTCCGAATCATCTTCTTTTCAATTTTGCTTGCCCCCAAAGGGAATTCTCTGGTTCTACAGTAGACCAGGATGTCATGATACCAAGGCTTTCTATTGGGCTCTTCTTTAATCATGAAGCAATATGCTGGCTCACTTCTTGCTTTAATCTTCAATGTCTGAATCATCTGACCCTCTTCGATTTGAGCCATAACAGCTAAAGTAGCTAAGGCATCAGCAAATTGATTCTTGTCCCTACTAAGGTGAGTGAAAGAAATTTCTTCGAATTTCTTGATCAGCTCCAATAAGTACTTCTGATACGGGATTAGCTTGGGATCCTTGGTTTGCCATTCTCCCTTGACTTGATAAATAATCAGGGCTGAGTCTCCATATACCTCCAGCTTCCTGATTTTCATTTCGATGGCAGCCTGTAGACCCATCACACAAGCTTCGTATTCCGTGACGTTGTTGGTGCAGTCAAATCTCAACTTAACGGCTATCGGGAAGTGCTTTCCATCTGGGGATATCAATACAGCTCCAATTCCATTACCGGACAAATTGACAGCTCCGTCGAAATACATTTCCCATACATTGGTTGGCTCCTCTTCTTCGTAGTCTACTTCATTAATATGCTCATCAGGGAACTCAAAATCCAGAGCTTCATAATCCTGGATAGGGTTTTCTGTTAGGAGGTCAGCAATCACGCTACCTTTCACCGCTTTCCGGGTCATATAGACAATGTCATATTGGGAGAGTATAACCTGCCACTTGGCTATCCTACCTGGCACGAATGGGCTTTTGAATACATATTTGATAGGATCCATCCTGGAGATGAGCCATGTCTTGTGATTCAACATGTAATGCTTGAGGCGATTTCTTTGTCGAGCTACTTGTGACAAGTCTTTTCTAAGAAAGAGTACCTTGACTCACAATCATTGAACTTCTTACTCAGGTAATAAATAGCCCTCTCCTTTCGCCCGGTATCATCATGTTGTCCCAAAACACATCCCATCGAGTTCTGCTGGACTGCCATATACAGGATAAGAGGCCTCCCTGCCACGGGTGGGACCAATACTGGTGGTCTTGACAAGTATTGCTTGATCTTCTCAAAAGCCTCTTGGCAAACTGAATCCCATTGGGTGGAGTTGTTCTTCTGGAGTAGCCTGAAAATTGGCTCAGCTTTGGCAGTGAGATTAGAAATAAATCTCGAAATGTAGTTCAACTTTCCCAGAAAACTGTGCACCTCCCTTTCTGTTCTTGGGGATGGCAGCTCTCGAATAGCTCGAACCTTGTCTGGATCAACCTCTATTCCCCTCTCGCTTACTATGAATCCCAACAACTTTCCCGATCTAGCTCCGAATATGCATTTGGCAGGGTTCAGTTTCAACTGGTATTTCCTGAGTCTCTCGAATACTTTCCTCAGTACCTGCACATGACTTTCTTCTCCCCGAGATTTGATGATCATATCATCCACATATACTTCCACCTCTTTATGCATTATATCGTGGAATAATGTGACCATTGCACGCTGGTAGGTAGCACCAGCATTCTTCAACCCAAAAGGCATGACCCGATAGCAAAATACTCCCTATTGAGTGATGAAAGCAGTTTTATCCTTATCTTCCTCGTCCATCGGGATCTGATTGTACCCTGATGCCCCATCAATACACGAACACCTACCCAATCCCACAGCATTGTCAACTAACACATCAATGTGAGGGAGAGGGAAATCGTCTTTCAAGCTCGCTTTATTGAGATCCACATGTCGGCGCTTTTACGAACTCTTCTGTCCTTCTTCATTACCGGGACCACATTAGCTATCCATTGGGGATATTTGACCACTTCCAGGAACCCAGCGTCATACTGTTTCTTGACTTCATCCCGAACTTTGAGCAGTGTGTCGGGATTCATTCTTCTTAACTTCTGCTTTACCGGGACTGTCCCTGGAATTAGGGGAATTTTGTGTGTCACTATCTGAGGGTCCAAACCCACCATATCATCATAGCTCCAGGAAAATACGTCGAGGAATTCTTTAAGCAGACTGATCATATCTCCCAATTCTTCACTCTCCACTACCTTAAGTTCCCTCTTTACTTCTTCAGTGCCTAAATTTATGGTGTGCGTTTCGTCTCCACAAGGCACTAGGGAGGGTTC
The DNA here is from genome assembly GCF_030052815.1 of Hevea brasiliensis. Classification (NCBI taxonomy): domain Eukaryota; kingdom Viridiplantae; phylum Streptophyta; class Magnoliopsida; order Malpighiales; family Euphorbiaceae; genus Hevea; species Hevea brasiliensis. The sequence goes on along the minus strand of NW_026614615.1, from coordinate 49,451 downwards.
ATCCTTTTCATTGCTTTCTTCTGTAAGGTCTTCCTCAGAATCACTTGAAGTAATGGCAGTTATGGGGATTTCAAAATTAACCAGAGGAATTTCTGAGTCTATTGGATTATTAGGTGTTAATTGATGAATGGTCCTGAATGAATAAAAAAAATGTATTATAAGGATGGAATTCAAAAGAAAGAGAGAATTGGATTTAAAATGCGCTATTAATTCATTAACGTTTGTGCCATAAGAAAAGGTCCATTTACAGTATTACACTTGTCACCATGGACAAAATGATCAAGTGTAGATAACCAAAGGTACTTTACTCGAAATTGAGTACAGGGATGTCCTCAGTTGTCCAGTTGTTCAGCTCTTGCCCCTCAGTCATTGGCGAGACTAGGGCCTCATACAAGGAATCCAGTTGGATAACATCTATGGATGGATCATCGGGTGATTCTTCTGTATTTGCCGGATGTTGAATGACCGGTTTAGTGAAGATCTCCGTAATTCTCGGGACTACTTTCATCTTTCCCATTTTCCGATCGAACCTTTGATCCCGGAGCATTTTCCTCATCCAGAAACGCCCATCCATAAGGGCATCTTCCTCATAACCCAAACCGCAGCGGCCTACCTTCTGGATAGTTGGTATGGGTTCAACGATTCCCTGTAATGTGGCGCCTAGGCCTTTGCCTTCTTCGTACCCACTCCTTGTCATTATTTTGGCTACCATAGCCATAGCCCCTCCATTTTCTGAGATGGTTTCTTGTAACTCGAGGGCTTGGAAGGAGCTTTCTAATGACTCCTCAGCTGCCTCCACATAGGGAAGTGATTGCGGCTTGGTGACTAGCAAGGCCTCCTCTCCTTTCACTGTGACGATTTTGCCGTCCCTGATGTATTTTATTTTTAGTGCGAGTTGAGGAACGGCGTTCGAGAATGGATCAAGGCCTCCCAGCGACATAGTATAGGCGGGCTCAATGTTCATCACAGGCGTGACGTTGAAAGTGCATGCGCCAATCTGAAGCGGCAAGTCAATATCTCCCAACACTTCTCTTCTGGTACCGTCAAAGGCTCTTACCACCATAGCACTTTGACGTATGTCCGATTGGTCAACTGGCAACCTAGCTAAGGTAGCGCTAGGGAGTACATTGAGAGCTGACCCGTTATCAATAAGTACCTTGACTACTATACAACCCTTACACTTCACTGTTACATGTAGAGCCTTAGTGTGCCTTAAACCCGCAGGGTCTATCTCGTCCTCCGAGAAAGTAACAAAGCTGGATGCCTGGATTTGTCCCACTATCTTCTCAAACTGCCCCGAAGTAATGTCGGGGTTTACAAAGGCCTGATCCAGGATTCTCTGCAAGGTTTGTCGGTGCACTTCCGAACTCAAGATCAGTGATAACAGCGAAATTCAGGCAGGAGTTTTCCTCAACTGCTCCACCACATCATACTCGCTCTATTTCATTATTTGGAGCAGCAGTTCCTCCTCTTCTTTATGCTCAGCAGGCTCTGCTTCCTCTGTCTTCTCAACCTCCTCTTCAGTGTTCTTCAATGACTTTCCCTTTTCTCTTTTCTTTTTCTTCGTTACTGTAACACCTCCCACTTCGAGTTATGAACTTGACCTCTTGCTCAAGGGAGGAGGGTTTTGTGGCAGTGGCGGGTTGGGGATCGATCTGGGGAGTAGCACTGGTGGTAGGTCCAGCATAAGTCATCTGAAAGTGTGCATGAGGAGTGAAACATGGCTTAGGAGGTGCCGGAGGTGAAGCAAGGCTAGGAGCCGGTGTACTGCTTGACGCTCCTTGAGTGAAGACTTGGAAATTGTAGTTCCAAGGTATGGTGTGGGTGTTGGTAACAGGGAGCTGAGATGGGGCTCGGATAACCGTTACTGGTGGTGAGGCTACCGGGGGTGAGAAAGTGATTCTGGGTTTAGGGGTGGGAGCATTTTGGCTATATCTAGTGGTATTCACTCCCTCTTCCATCTTCGACCTCGTCTGGCATCTCAGAACCTTGAGAGACATTAAGTTCCAAACCTCTTGCTTGAATCCCTCACAGCCCTGCAGCTCGTGATCAGCTGCCCCTCCATGATAAGGACACCCCGTACTCTCTTCCAATCCCGCTACCTGAGGGCAGAGGTAGCCTTCCCTCATTGCCACAGCAAAAATTTCCTTGAAGTAAGGAACCAGCTTGTCTACTTCCAGCGTTGATCCTTCTTCATCAGATTCTATCATATTTACACCACTGCCTGCATTATGGTTAGGCAGTGGGTTTGAGGTAACATTGGGGAGGGAACCATTTCCCTCAATCTTTAACCACCAGTTTCTGATTAAAGCGTGCACTCTCCCCTTGAGTGCCCCGCAGTTATCGGTTGAGTGCCCTTGTGCCCCTCCATGATACTCACAACGGGCAGTGGTATCATACCACCTGGGGTATGGAGGCTGAATTGGATCTAGGGGAACTGGTACGATTTGGTTTATACCGACAAGGTATCGGTATATTTCACTGAGTGGGAGGGGAAGAGGTGGATCAGGGTTTCTTGGGGGTCTTGGGTTGTTTTGTGGTGGTCTTGGTTGAGCAGGAGGAGGCGGTGGTTTCGGTTGATAATTTGTAGGTGGGGGATATTGTGGGCGTGGGTGTGGATAGTTAGGGAAAGGAGGTGGAATGTTGGCGACTGTTTGGCCATGAGGGGGAGGATATGGCCGATAATTGTTTTGAGGGAATGGGGAGTAATTATTCTGCCGGGTGACTGAATGGACATCACCCTCCTTTTTCTTGCCAAAATTGGCAGTTTTCTTTGCAGGGTTCTCAGCCAACTCCTGCAATCGTCCCATTCTTAGGTTGGCCTCTATCCTTTCGCCAGCCTGTATGATGTCAGAGAAGCTGTTGGAAGTGTTCCCAATCATCAAGTTGAAGTAAGGGGCCTTCAAAGTTTCGATGAACAGAGAGCATAGCTCATTGTCGGTCACCGAGGGATGCACTTCTGCCGCCTTTTCTCTCCATCTCTGGGCATATTCCTTGAAGCTTTCTCTGTCTTTCTGTACCAGGTTCTGGAGGTCCCTTCTCGTGGGGGCCACATCGCAGTTAAATTTGTACTGCTTTAAGAAGGCATCAGCTAAATCCTTCCAGAGGCCTTGATTTGCTCTGTCCAGCCCAGAATACACCACCTCAAAGCTGCCCCTGAGAGGCTCTCATGAAAGAAGTGGACCAGCAGTCTATCGTCCTCTGTCAGAGCAGACATCTTGGCGATATAGGTGGCCAAGTGAATGCGAGGATCTGAATTCCCTGTGTACTTGTCGAAATCAGGGACCTTGAACTTGGGAGGCACCACCACATCGGGAACCAATCTAAGCGATGCCACGTCGACTGAACCATACATATTCAGCCCTTCAATTGCTCTCAATCTCTCCTCTAGAGCAGATAGTTTCTCACTTTCTTTTGTCTTATTTTCCCCTCCCACTGCATGGAATACTCCCCCAGTTGGGGGATGAGGGGTGAAGTGAATGGGAGGGAATATATTTGAAGGGTATGGGTCGATGTTTGGAACGGTTGGGTAATGAGAGTAAGGTAGGTCATTATTTGTGGTAACCGGATTGACAGTGATTGTCGGGTCCGGGATGGGAGACTGAAAGGTAAAAGAAGTTGAAGCTTGGTGAGGATCATTTGTTGTAAGAGGTGGAGGAGGTAGTGGTAGGCTAGGCTCTGCTGTGGGTTTATTCTGGGACATTTCCCTCATTAGTCTCATAAGTTCTGAGACCTGATCTTTCAATTCGGAAACTTGCCCCTGTAGGTTCTGTACTTGTTCCTGATCTTCCATTATCTTCTTTGTCCGAGATCTTGTTAAGTACACTCGTTTGGGCTGAACTGTGTGCTTGGTCAGACTTGCCTTGTTTGAAGCAATATTGATTTCCTGTAAGAAGTAAAAAAAGAAGATTTTAAATGAACTTTGAATTTTGCAAAGAAACTAAAAGTCTGATGCGGATGAAGGATCTGATGGCATTTGAAAGAAGGTTGAAATCTATAAAAGGATAATCGCATCAATTTTATCATGGCATCGTTCGATAGTCTGACTGTGAATGACTGGATTGAATGCGCATTTATGATACCTGTCCATATAGCGCATTCAATTTTCACATAACCCTAGCGAGGGAGTTCCTACGGGAGTCATATTATTCATTCACAAATTTACTAAACAATGGTCCAGAAATCATTTCATTAATTGAATAATTTGTACATCGTATCCTCTACATTGGCCTAGGCTCTGGAAGGTTCTTTATAATAAGATGACATCTTCTGAGATACTCATATAACCTTTCTTCTTGCTTGGCAGGGTCGAATGCTTTGAGAGCATATTCGGATTCAGGTAATAGTTCTTGTTTTCCCTGTGCTATCGTTCTTTCCAGCTGGTCAACATTCTCTTTCAGTCCTTGATAGAGAAGCGACATTTTCTTTCTCTTTCCTTTCCTTAGCACACTCTTTCAAGATATCGTTGACGAGTAGTGCCTGTTCTTTTAATTCGAGCTTCTTCTTTTTGTTTTCCTGTTTATACTCTTCAATGAGCACCTCTTGGTATTTCATCTTTTCCTGAAGCTTACTATTCTGCACTTTTACTTCTTTTACCTCAGCTTGGAGAGAGTCTTTTTCCTTTTCCCACTGTTCCTCTTGCCCTTCGAACCCCATCCTTACGGCCCTTGCCTCTTCCTTGAGCCTTCTCACTTTTCTTTTAAGTTTCTGCTGTTGGTCCTCCAACTGTTTTATTTGTTCTTGCAGTTGTGAGTTCTCGGTGTTTGCTTTTTGTAGTGAGTCAAGCAGATGATTATCAGCTTCTTCTAATAGGATGTTTTGGCGAGGGTTGCTGTCCTCGAATTTTGTAGTTGAGTGTTCTCGGTCCCTGTCAACTCTCCATTTAAGATAATCGCCCGAGGCACTTGGGCCTTTAGGCGATCTCTCCATCAGAGTAATGTTTTCCCAAGACTTGCGAGCCAGTTTCAATCCTTCCTCTTCCTTGAGCTCATGGTAGAAGTGACCTTGGTGGTATTCTTCAATGTTGATCATGGACTGCGTTGAGCCAAACTGCCTCATTACCAATGCCCGAGTGTAACTTGTATATCCGGTTACTCCGATTAGGGATACCGACTGATTACCTCCCGTACCGATCAAAACGGGTTGGCCTGACGTCCACAGCTTCCTCCAACAGTAATCATGGCTATTGAAATTCAAAATCTGTTCCCACCATTGCTGTTCATTCTTCGGACTGATTACTAACCGGGTCATCTTTTCGATGGGAGGTTGGTCAAGGTACCAAGTTAATCCCTTTGTCTCCACAGGACAGATGTGACTGATAATCCAAAGGTATAGCAACTGAGAACAACACTTAATGGACCCTTTCCCCTGTTGTCTGCAGTAGGTTAGGGTTAACAATGTTTCTGCAAGAATTGCCGGTATCGGATTGATCTCCTGCCTTTCTACCGTCCAGAATACTTCCACCATGCTACCAGTTATGATTCCCAATGGTCCCGGGGACAAAATCAGACCATAGATTCCCAAGGCGAGTGCTACTGAAGCTTGATTCCACTGTTTCTCTTGGAGGTACTGATCTAACCACTTCTGGAGATATGTCCAATACCAACCATGTGTGTTTCCTTTGACAGTTTCTTTTGACTTTGCCTCCTCCAAAGGGATGCCCAACAAATGTGTTAATCGTTTCCAGGTCTGCCTATGCTCAAGGTGTAGGTAGATCCGATTCTGTGTTGAATAAGGAATCCCTAATAATGCCTGATATTCTTCCATAGTGGGAACTGTATCAATATCATTGAAAGAGAATACCCCGTACTTAGGGTTCCAAACTGACAACATAGCTTTTAATGCCGGGATTTGGACCTTAACTCGCATTAAGGTTGCAATCCTCCCATACTTCTTGTAACACCCTCCCGGTAACCACTCCGTACATTCTACTGTTCCGGTGACCGGTGTCGGTCCGGACAGCTAGAACGTCCGGAAAAATATTTAAACTAAAGTTAGGAACCCTAATTAACTCAAATATTAATAAGAAAAATTTAGTAAAAATTTTAGAAATAAAATACAAGCCCGAGTCAAGCAGTAGGTGCCCAAGCGATGGGTAGCAGGAGGAAGTTCTTGATTCTCTGAGGAGCCCTAGACACAGGGAAAAATTATAAAATAATTTTGGGACTCAGAAGAAGGGTAATTGAGGTTCCCATGGCATTAGAATGCCAAGAAAATACCTAGAAAAATTTTTCAATCGGTACAGACGATTTTGACCCGTTAAGCCAAACGGAGGGCATTTTGGTCATTTCGCCTTCCGAGGTGATTTTTGGCCGACTTGTCCAGTTGAGTAAATAATTAATATGACATAAAATATGAAGAAATATTGCTAGAAATTAAATTGAAAATGAGTAGTGGAGGAAAGAAAAGAAAAATGCAACAAATGCAAATTATGACCTCAAAGTGATGTCATTAAGGAAATGTGGACCAATCACAAATAAGCCATCCTTTGACTAACAAGTTAAAGAGATAAATGAAGACTAATGAGGACCAAAAATCAGCTGCTCTTCTTCTCCTTCTTCTCCACCAAAAACGTGAACCCTTCCTTCCACCCTCCATTGGAGCTCAATCAAGCAAGCTTGATTTCCTACCTTGTCTCACCATAAAATCCTAACCTAGCTTCACTAAAACTTGCCCTAGCACCTTGCTAAAGCCTTTGGCAGCCAAGAAAAGCCAAGAAAGTGAAGGAATTGCTTGGGAAAATTCTGCCCAAACAAGGTTAGTGCATATATACAATTAAAGCTTTTTAAATTCTATGTTAGAGACTTGGAATAAGTAGGAATTTATAACTAAAATGAATGAAATCTATGTCTATCCATGCCCTAAGTTTTGGCATCCCTATTGAATGAAAAGGTATGAGTGTTTTGATGGACTTAAAGTGGACTAGATATCAAGATTAAACCATGTATGCATGTGATTATTGAAAGAGATAGTTAATTAAAGCATGTTGTGAAAAATTCATATGGAAATTAGGGTTTGGAAAGGTGAAAGTGTGAATTGGCTTAGGAAATTGTTAGGGCACATTGTAATGGTCAATTAGTGACCATTTTAGATATGTTGACCATAAATGGGACTGAAAAATGCTATGGCAAAGTGAGGTGAAATCTGCCCTATGGACAGCAGCATAGGGACTGAAATTTCAGTCCCTTTGTACTGCCATAACTTGGGCTGTGCTTGTCCAATTGATGTTTGGCCAATTGGACATGAAACTAGGCTTATAATGGCACATTTTTGCTGAAGAAACCATGCCCGAAAGACCAAAGCAAAAGGGTCAAAACTCAGCCACAATCCGGAACCCTGAAACTGCCTCTGCAGAATTTGACCAAATGAACAGTAACTGTTCATTTGGCCATAAGTCACTGTATATTTGGTCAATTGGTCTGAAATTTTTACAGCAACAAGTTAAGACATAGACAAACAACTTTCATGAAGGAACCTACCCCAAATTATGGCCATAACCCAGTCAACCAAGTGACTCAAGTTACTGTTCATGCACTGTAGATATGGTAAAATTCGGCAGACTGCATATCCGGACAGCCTGGGTTTTTGAGCCATATCTGGAGCTACAAAACTCCAAATGGAGTGATTCAAAAAAGGAAATTCAACTAGACAAAATAAGGAACAACTTTTATGTTTTACATTTCTTCAAATTCCAACAGTAACAGTATCCAATGGAACAGTGAAGTTATGGTACAAAATCTGAAAAATCTGCTCCTTTGGTTTAATGCTTAGAAATGGTAAAAACACTTAATGCCAACAAGTTTTAAACACCAAATGTGGTATGTTGGGAGTGCCAAAGTTGATGTACACATTTTTATTCTAAAAGTCAACATTTTTGTTGACCAATGATGAATAGTAACACCAAAAAAATTGAAATTCACAATTGACAAATTTAAGAGTTTCAAATGCCCTAGTATACCTAACAAGATTGGTTTGGATAGTTTGGCATGCCAATAGGGTTCAGTTAGCAGTACTGCACATGGCAAAAATGCCATTCTGTGATTTCATGGCTTTTAGCCATTCTGACTTTGTATTGAGACTTGGCCTTGTGCCGGATATTATTCTGACTTGTTAGTTACATTATTTGCCTGGGAGATGCATATGCAACCAATGGTGTGACGGCGAGTACTAGGTACCTAGTGCGGTTACCGTTATCGATCCAATCGTCTAGTGTAGGTTACTTGGGGCAACCAAATGAATAAAAGTGAACAAAGTTAATGAATTAATGAATATACCAAAATCAAACAAAGAAAGCATACACTTTGCATACACATTTATTTTCTTGCCAATTTCTTCTATTATATTATTGCACCACTAAGCATTATTGCTTAGCGCGTTGCTTTTGCCACGCATAGGTACTGGAGATTCCGACCGTGAGCCCAGTAGACCACAGACTGGGTGAGTCCATCGGCAGTTACGCTTTCGATGTCCGTGTCACCTCACTACTGCGATTGCATCGGTAGGGCACTAGGTGTCATTTTGTCATTTTGATATTTTGTAGCAGATTTGTATTTTCTCATATGTACTTGAACTCATGTAATATATTTTGATGTTTATGTAAATAATGAAAGTTATGACTATGAATGCAAGATTTGAGCATGTATTTATTGCTTGTATATGAGAAATGGATGTTGAGAAATGAAAAGGTTGTTGAAACCTGAAACTGAAAAATTGTTCAAATCTTGATATTGAGTTTTGTGATGATATTGAAGTTGAGAATGAATGAATTTGTTTATTGGAAGTGTTTTTTAACAGGTTCCGAAGAACGGTTTTCTCCATTTTTAGCCGGTACTCCGCCGGATTTTCTTAAAATTTTTCGGAACCTTAAATGCATGATACTTTTGATAAATGGTTTAAATAATTTGTATTTCATAAATTATGTGCAAAAGCATTTTCTAAATTAATTGAGAAATATTAGAGTGTGCCGGTACACCAGGTGGCATTACTTACTCGGGTATACTGTACACGGGTAAGGGGTGTCACACTTCTCTTCAAATCGTGCCTTGACCTGATCGGGAAGCGACCTCCATCCATTAGACAAACCCTCGAGGCTGTTCATTCTGACTTCAATTTTATTCAGATCTAATGAAGGTAGTAAGCTAGCATGTGCCTTGGAAACATCATTTTGTGGGGGTACTGGAGTATGAATCGATTTGGACCAAAGTTTAGCATTCTGAACTTCTTACGTGATGACTCGAGGATGCCATGATAAATATGATGCCTATCCTTTTACAGATTCTTGGTTTGGTAATGCCTGCGGGAAAACTCGTTAGCAAGATAAATTAGGGTAATTTTGAATTATACTGTTGACAGGATGACACGTACACATTTATCAAAGTAGGAAAATGTGTAGGTGTTTTAGTAGAATTCAAGATTACCCTCACAAAAATGAACAAAAGGAAATTAAAGCAGAAAAGGATAAGAGTAAGTATACCCCTTTTGTCCTATAATAGGGAGACTCCTGATATCGGACGAGCGTTACCTATTTGGATAATTCTATCTTACAAGGTAGCTTACTACGGCTTTCAGCTATCGTGATAGTTTAGCTCAGGATCTAATTTTCTAAAAGCCACAGGTTCCCAAATTGCCCCTACTGTAAACAGTAGAGCCCCGTTCTATAACCATGATATTATCGGGAGAATTCCACGAGTATCACAGTGGATAGAACGAGTTTCAATTTGAGCAGAAGCCTTCACGGATACTAACGGGGTAGAACCCACGGGTACCGCTACATGACTCCCTCCTACTTTCCTAAAAGGGTAAGAAAGCCCGGGTATAGGGCCAAAGTGTGTGAGGACATCGTGTGAGTGTTCAGTGTGTGAAGGAACACCTTTACCTCTTCCCAATTCAGGGGGATTTTATTTTTCCATTTTTCCTTTTTTTTCCTTTTTTTTTTTTTGAAACGAAGAGCACTATAGGAAATAAAACAGGCAAAACAAGCAAAATAGTTAGCCGCAATAGCAATAATTAACGTATAAAACATCGCTGAATGAGCCCATCTAACTATAATTTGATCGGACAAAATTAAATCTACTTTTGGACCACTAGACCGGGGTTAAGTCAGTCTTTTGAAGTCCCCAGCGGAGTCGCCAAGCTATCGCAAGGGATTTTTGCAGTCGCCTTAACGAACCCTCACCGAAGTGGGAAAGAGTGAGGAGTCGCCACCTTAGTTTTGAGGGAAACTAAAGAAAACCATTTGTGAAGAATAAATTGAAACGAAACCACTTCAAGACAGAGATTCTAGGTTCGGGGTCCATAAACGGGTGGGGAAGGTGTTAGGCACCCCACCTCGTCCCTTAATAAGGGTAAGTAGATTTAATTTTGTATTAGTTAGGAGGGCTTAAATGGACATGTTAATCCTTTTGTCAAAAGGAGATTTTAATTTTTCACTAAATGCGGATCACCCAGATACATAAGTAAATGAGACAACCTTAGTGAATTGACGTCGCACATCATTTTTGGTTTTGGGTTTGTTTTGCGTGTAGGTTAAAATTAGGTGTGAGAATCGGATAAGAACTCTCCTCCGATCTCTCTTAAATTCTGAGAGGAGATCGGATAAGAATCCTCCTCCGGTCTCTTTTGGGGTATTTAAAATTTAGGATTGAGGATCGGATGAGAACTCTCCTCCGATCTCTTTTAAGTATTCATTAAAATTTTAGCTCAGGGATCGGATAAGAATTTTCCTCCAATTTCTATTTAATGTTTATTAAAATTTTGAGTTGAGACCGGATAAGAACTCTCCTCCGATCTCTATTTAATATTTATTAAAATTTTGAGTTGAGACTGAATAACGACTCTCTTTCGATCTCTATTCATTTTGAATTTTGAGTTGAGAATCGGATAAGAACTCTCTTCCGATCTCTATTAAGTATTTATTTAAATTTTGATTTGAGAATCGAATAAGAACCCTCTTCCGATCTCTTTTTAAATTAACAGGAACCTTAATGGGATCTTTCCGATCTCCCAAATTTTAATTTCAGCTACATGTCATAAGGTCCTAAAGCTAAGGATTCTGGCGTTCTAAGGTGCTGGGGATAAGGCTTCTTTTAACTAATTGATATTTTGTGACTAAATAAGAGAAGCTGGACTAAATTTTGCTGACCTCCCCTAAGGTCACTTTACCAGTACCCATTAATGTCCGATCTATTCTGTTTCGTTTACTTTGGTTTTATTCCACTTTATGGCATCTTGCCGAATTGCCGTTTACGTCAGCCTAATAGTTTGGCTATTTTCCTGACGTGTTATTCGAACTCTCTCTCTTAAAGAGACCCTTAAGTTGCGATTATCTATGTTATACCCAACCACTTACACGCTACTAGGAACTAAAAATTTGCATTGAAGCAGCGAAGGTTAATAAAATGATGGGTGATCACTAAAGAAATAAACTCGAGAGTAACATTCTTTAAGGTTCTTTGACACTAAATGAACTTGGAGAAAATCACATGCATAAAAAAGCAAAGAAAATCACGAAAAGTAAGCGTAAACACTTAACAAAGCGGCAATATGAGCTCTTACATGAGAGCCAAATCTATTGAAATAACTACGGGGTGACAAATAGTAATAAGGCAATGATGATTAGCTTGAGGGTGATGTTAGTTGTGAACTGAAGGGTGCTTATCTAAAATTCTATCATATTAATATAAACAGTGAGTGTAATGAAATTGAGCTTGGATAATGGGAATGAAGACAGAGATAATAAAAGGTTGAAAGTGAGAGTGTGACCAGATAATGAACAAACTGAAAATGTAGAGTTTCAGTATTCAGAATCCTTTTCAAGAAAACACTTCAGAAAAACTAGTTTCAAAAGTCTTTCTAATCAAAACTTCAAAGTAGCAGAGTAACAAACTGAATCAAGTTTCAGAGTTCTTCCGCTATAATAACTACCTCTGTTATTTTGACCGTCCCTTGAACAATTTTTCATGCAGGTATTTATAGGAATCGGGTGCTCCCCATGAAGGGTCAGGATTTATTTTGAGGGAGATGGAGGGTCTAGATTTTGAAGGACATGATCGGATGCTCGAGAATTAAAGAGAACAAAAATGAACGGCTGAGATTATTCTTCAGAATATTTGTCCTTTTTCCTTTTAATCTGACGGTCTCAAATCATTTTGTCCGGAGCGATCGGAGGGCTAAGAGCGAAAGGCGCTGGTCTTGTCATCTCCTCTCTTGATCCAAGGGCTCTGGGTTCGTCCTTACAAGTGAAATCAACGGTGGAGATTGGGATGTACAGGACTGTCATGACATACCCTGGCACCTGTCAGCATTGCGGGCGATTCTTAGGCGTGCGGTGGAGATCTCGTCTGCCACGCTTTAACTACCTCGGCTCTGATTCTGACGACGGTTATTTGGGATTTGTCTTATTCTTTTTGCCTTCCGATCCCTCCCATGCTCCTTTTCTGATCTCTCATGTTGATCTCCCATCTTCCGATCTCTTATTCCGATCTTTCCCTTTATTAGGTTCGGTCCGGTCAAAGCATTAATTTCCCCTCGATTCCTGAAGCGTCCGCTTCGTTTTCTGCTTAGCGATAAATGCTCGCTTTCCCCCTATATATACCCCAGACGAAAGAGACTTCCCTTCATCCTATTTCCTCTCTTCCTTCTTACTTCGATTCTAATTGCTCGTGAAGTTAAATACAACTGTGGCTTTGATCCTTTTCCGATGGACTTCCTTACTCCTCGACTGAAAATTTACGACCCTGGTGATCGCATAACCTTGTCTGATGATGGTGAGGGAACTGGATCAATTGACCGATCTGGATTGCGGACCTCGACTCTGCCGATCTCGAGTCGCTCAACTGAGTTTATTCGGCTTCTCATCACATTGGGTGTTCCGACAGCGGTTTCCCTCCACATTGGGTGTTCCGACAGCGGGTTAAGCTCCGATCGGCGACACCCTATGGATCAGTCACAATGTTGGCTATTGACATAGGCTTCTTTAGATAGGATGTTCCGCTGATCTTTAGAGGTCGGCCTTTTGATGTAATCAGATGTAATCCGATCTTGAGATCGCCCAAATGATGTAATCCGATCTTTTGGAAATAAAGATTTTATCTTGTCAATTATTATCTTATTAATTATTTTCCGAGCTCTAATATGATTATCCGATCTGTTAATTCGAAACACCTGGATTTACCGCTCTATAATTAACCGATCTCTTTATGGAATCTTGAGAATATTCGTGAGACGTGTCAGAACAGCTGGCGAGTCCCACTAACCGATGCGCTGCCTGGAACCTCGTGAGCATTAAATGCTCGGACGAGTATGAATAGGGGTGAGGGGTTAGCCATTTGCTCCTGTATGTCATTTTCAATCTCTCGCTCGCAACCTCAAAGTTCTCTCGTTTACTCAAGTTCTTCCGACGCTGATCAGACTCCGGTAAGGGCTTTGATCTTCTTTTTAGTTTAAGTTCTTTGTTTTCTTTGAAAATGAGCGGTGCCGAGGGTCAAAGAGCGGCGAGTCCTCCTTCCATTCAGTTCTCGTGGTCGTCTGACGAAGAAGAGGTGGTCGGGCCAAGCGCGCAAACAGAACCTCCTAGGGTCTCCGTTCCAGCTCGGGGTGGATCGGACCATCAAGGCACGTACCTTCTTCAGGGAGGGAGAATCTCCCTATGGACGAGCTGCCATCGATCTTGCAAGAATCCGATCTGCAATCGTTCAGCCAGGAGTACAATATTAAGTCTGATTAAATGCGAACTTATCCGGTGTCACGGCGATCACCGAGCCGATCACTTCTTTGAAGAGAATGACCTGGTTATGGTATACGAGGAACAGTTAAAGGCCGGTCTTCGGTTCCCTCTGGATGACTTGTTCAAGGAGGTCCTAAAACTTCACCGAGTGTGCATTGCTCAAGTTCACCCTAACTCATGGCGTATCTTAGTAGCCTTCCGAGGCCTATGCCGAGCTAAGGGAATCAGACCTACGGCTAAGGTGTTCGCGGCCACTGCAGGCTAACTTCGCGAAAGGGCGAAGAAACCTTTGGTTCTTTCAGGCGAAGCCTCATTGCGGGCTCTTCACCGATTTGCCCTCCTCCCTTAAAAATTGGAAGAACCGCTTCTTTATTCTGAGGAGCAAAAACCCGACCTGCTTTGAGGACTTCCCCTGTAGTTGGTGGCACCAGGGGCCCTTGCTTTCGAAGCGCATTACCCTGAACCAGGAGGAAAGCTTAATAGTGATGGATCTGAAGAATCAGGCTGCCACTCAAAAGTATTCCTGTTTAGATACGGTGACTGTCGAGCTGCACCATTGGACCATACAGCTGATCACCGGCCAAGATCGCGAACTTCCGCTCTCTGACCTCGGCACTGGTATTTTCTACATGTCAGATCTTAGGACCTTAGTGATCTCACTGACCTCTTCTTTGTGCAGGTATGGCAGGTGATGAGGGTTCTAGGAAGCGGAAGAAAGAAAGAGAGATCTCCCGGAAAGTAAAGGAGATGAAGCGTTCGGAAATGCTTCGAACTCCCCGCCATGAACCAGGAGAGACACAAGGAGGCCCGTCCCGACCTTCGGGGCCGCCGATCACTGAAGCTGTCCGATCTCCTCCTCAACAGGAAGAGCCGGCTCCACCTCCTCCAGTTGCTCTAAGCACAGAAAGGGGTCCTTCTCAATCTTCTGTGAGAGCCTCTTCTCGTGGCGCTCAAACGTTGATCGAGTCCCTGAAGAATAACCGGACTGTTCGGGAGAACCCCGGTTTTGCCAAAGTCTTGGGGTCTTCCATCTGCCTTCGGGAGGATCGAGACAGGCTATCCCCGGACAGCCTTGACGATATCTTGACTCGCTCCATGAGCCTGAACGTGGAGTGTCTGGTGAACCAGACCATAGTTCGGGAAAAGGCTCATCGCCTGGGCAAAGAGATCGAGAAGAAAAATCAGGAAGTGACTTCCCTCCGATCCCAACTCGCATTCGCTCAGGATTACATATCTCAAGTTGAGGGGCGGGCGAAGTTCTATGAAGACAGGCTGGCCGAACAGAATCATGTTCTGGCTGAAAGGGATCGTGCTCTCGGGGAAGTCCAGGCGCTCCAGGCCAACTAAGCTTCTCAGGTCGCTCAACTTATCGAGGAGCTTAAGGCGAAAGACGAAGAAATGGTGACAGGGATAGCTGGTGCCTATGTGAATGCTCACAAGGACCTCTTGGCCGAACTCCAGAAGCGTTACCCAGAAGAGGACTTCTCTTGGATGGCCGACCTGGCTCCCGGGGGCGAGGATGAGGATAGTGAAGAGGAAGGAGAGGATGAGCGAAATGTAGATCAGGCTGGGGGTGATCCCCCAGCCGAATAACTTGTACAAATTTTGCGATGAATGAAATAGAATGCCTTTTTGTTCGATGAATGGTTGTGATCGGAAAATTTCTAAACACTTGATTGTCTGAGTATATTGAAACAACTGAAAACTATTATTATCCTAAGTGTGAGAGATCGGAAAATACAACATGCATGAGATTGCTAAACGGAACTTAATTGAAAATTTTGGCTTGAACATCTAAGATCGGGATCTTCATTAAACCGAATTAGAAGCTTAGCTCGATTATTCCTAAACTTTTAAAAGGGAGGTCGACCATGAATACTGGCAGCAAGGTTCTAGTGTTAGTTCAATTTCGTCTGACAAGAGAGATCGAGAATGTAGTTAACTGGTCAGGATATTTGACAATGGGCTTGAGAGATCGGTGAATGATTTGAGAGACCGGTAAGGCTTTGACTAATGTGAGGACTTAGTATTGACTCGACTTTCTGTGAAGAGAGATCGGAACCGTGGTTAGATGGCAAGGAGAGACTTAGTGCTAGGGATCGGTTTCGAAGTTTATTGATTCTGGGGATCGGCCAAAATATGGTGTCGACAGAGCTTACAGCTATTGTGTTTGCTCTTAAGATCTGGAGACATTATTTGTATGGGGAGAAGTGTTACATCTACACAGATCATAAGAGTTTGAAGTATTTGGGCACCCAGAAAGAGTTGAATTTGAGACAGAGGAGATGGTTAGAGTTGATAAAAGACTATGATTGTCTGATAGACTATCAGCCAGGGAAAGCTAATGTTGTGGCTGACGCCCTAAGTTGCAAGACTATGGCAAGTCTACAGGTTACTCCTTTGTCTTTGGTACATGAGTTGAGATCATTACATGCCAGTTTAGAGATTAATGATGAGGGGCAGACAGCAGTTGCATGGCATGTACAGCCAGTGTTGATTGATCAGATCAGAATGGCTGCTCAGAACGATGGAAAGTATCAGAAGCTGTTGGAAGAAGTCAGACAGGGCAAGAAACCAAAGTTTTTAATAAGAAATGATGGTCTACTGCTACACCAGGGTAGAATATGTATTCCTAATGATGTTGATTTGAGGCAGATCATTTTCAAGGAAGCACACGAGTCTCCTTTTGCCATGCACCCTGGTGGTACAAAAATGTATAGAGGGCTAAAGGAGCATTACTGGTGGATGGGTTTAAAAAGAGATGTGGCAGAGTTGGTATCCAAATGCCTGACTTGTCAGTAAGTAAAGACAGAGCATCAAGTACCCAATGGGTTGTTACATCCACTATCAGTGCCAGAATGAAAATGGGAAAGAATAACTGTGGACTTTGTGATGGGACTTCCAAGGACACAGAAGATGTCACGACCCAACCTATGGGCCAGACCGGCACTAGGACCTGGGCCAGCCTAAAGCCCCCGAGGCCCGTAGTAAGCCTTAACTATTCATTTACCCAACTCTAAGGCCCATTTGGGCCCAATTTCAAGAAACCAACCGGACAGAGTCCGGCCATAAAATGGACCTACCAACAGGGAGTTTTTGACTCACCCGACCTGTAAACACAATAAACAATCCACTGGGGAGCTCAGCTCACCCTCCACATACTCATATCATCATAATGATAAATGGGAGCTCAGCTCCCTCATCCAATCCATCAAACATGCATATAATAATTTTACAGGTCCACAATAATAATTTAGTTTACAGACCCAAATCAAATAAACATTTCTAACACATGCGGAAATTCTAGGAGTAAATAAAATTACACAAATATTGATAAACAACCTGAGAGGAAAGGAAGCAGGTTAACCTCAAAAATATCCTCCTGTGGCCTGGAAAAATATTGAACAGGAGTGAGCGTTCGACTCAGAGAGTAAAATATCAATTTTAACCATAATCTCTATAACTATCTAAAACTAATGCACCCTGTAGAGTGAAATGCAACATCAACAACATTTTCACATCATAACATCAAAAAGGTAAATTTGGAGCACTCACGCATCCTGTAACATCAATCATAATATATGGGAGCTGATCCCCTATCTGACTCTCTTAAATCCAACACAGTGCGATGAAAAACTCATTTCGGACTTCCACTTAATAACCAAATCGGGGTCCCAGTGAAGAACTCAAGCCGTGTCTACCCGAAGGCCGGGTCCCAATGAAGATCTCAAGCCGTGTCTAGCCGTCCTATCCTTAGTCCACACCACATCACCGCACGCCAACACACGCTGCTGCTCCAAATTACCACAACAACATCCATGCACGCTATGATTATGAATGCAACATAAATCGTGCCTAGAGTTTAACTACATAAATATATGCATATAAGTGATGCATGGGCATGCTTGAACATATAATAATATCGTAATTACAATTAAAATTAATATTTTACTCACAGACTTGACGATGGTCAGCGGTGGGCGAAGGAACAAGGCTGTCCCGGCTCACCTGACAATTTTATTACAATCATTTAATAAATTTGACTCAATACAAACAAAGAAAAAGACCAATACGTCCTAAGTCATGCCGAAAATCCGGCAGAGTCTCCCCTATACCTAGGACCTACCCAACCTGCAAAATGGCTCAAAACACACTTCTATATTTACAATCCATATATCCACAGCTCAATCATATCACACAGCCCCTCCTGGGCCCCTCAAATCAATCATCCATCACAGTATTTAATATTTCAATTTAATCCTTATAATTGACCATTTTTGCAAAAACTGCCCAAATAAGCTCTAAAAATTCTAAAACTTTGCCCCGCGGTCCTTAGCAATGTTACTAAGCTATTGCAAAAAGAATCATAATTTTCTAAGCTACCACGAATATTTTATGGATTTTTAATCCTATTTAAGCACTAGAAAATTACGAAAAAGTAAGGTTCGGGTTTACCTTTGCCAATTCCGACTTCGGGAACGCGCTCGGGACGTCTGACAATGGGGGGCTAGCCAAAACCTCGGTGCAATTCGGAGACTTTTCCGGTAACGGGTCTATCTGGCTGGAATTTCGCAAACCCGGTCAACTGTCGAATTTCCACGAATCGAGGATACCTACACGAAGCCCATAACACGGGGGTTAGTACATAAAATTTTCAGAATTTTCTAAGCTCATTAAATGCTCGGAAAAATACTGCGAAGTTCCGTGGGACCCACCGAAAAGCGGTGTCAGAAAAATTTGAAATTTATGTCACCGCGAAGCTCTCGACGAGTGGAGCTTGCTGGTACCCTCGGTTTTCTCGTGGGATTCACGGTTTTCGAGAAATCTAGCCCAAAAGTCGAAATAGGCTAAAAACTTCCCGAGCAAAAATTGGACAAACCGCTCGATGGATTTCGGCGTTCTTGGTGTCTATGGAAAGCTCTCGCCGAGTAGATGATTTTAGACACAAGACCCGGTCCAATTGGTGGCCGGATCGGCCGGATTTTGGCCGGGGAAGCCGAAACGCCGCACTCGCGAGGGAGGGAATTCGCGCGCGTTTTCCGGCCGTTTGGGGCGGCGGCCGGCTGGCTGGGTAGGCTGGGTGGCGGCGTCGGTCAGCTGGTGTGGCAGGGGGAGGTGGCTGGCAGGCGGCAGGGGCAGGAGGAGAGAGAAAAGAGAGAGAGAAGGGGAGGAGGTCGACGCGCGCGGGGAAGGAAAGAAGAAGAAGGAAAAGGCCGGTCCGATTCGACCGGTCCGATCGATCGATTCGATTAGGCGATCAGATTCAAGATACAAAATTTTGAATTTTTACTGCGCCTCGGGAATAAGCGAGGTCCAAAAATTCTGAAAAAATTCCAGAAAACTCAAAAAAATACGTAGACTCCAAATATATTTTTAGTTTTGCCACGTGGTCTTTAAATTAATTTTTAAAAATCATCAAAGTTTATATTTTTAGAAAATCAAACCCGATTTTTAAAATCTGAAAAATCTCAAAAAAATTCCTAAAATTTAAATAAAATTAAAATACCAAAAATGCTCATAAAATAATAAAATTTGAAATTTTGGGGTGTTACATTCTTCCCCCCTTACAGAAAATTCGTCCTCGAATTTTACACAAGGCAGAATAAAGCACATGATTACACATTGAACAGATAAGGGTACTTGCTACGCATGTCCCGTTCTGACTCCCAGGTGCACTCTTCCACTGACTGACTCCTCCACAAAATCTTAACCATAGGGATCTGTTTTGATCTCAGCTGTCTCACTTGGTAGTCCACTATGGCTACAGGTTGCTCCTCAAACGTCAAGTTCTCTTAGCTCTATTACATCCGGCTGTAGTACATGAGAAGGATCTGGAATGTATTTCCTGAGCATAGAGATGTAAAACACGGGATGAACGTGAGAAAGGTTGGGTGGTAGCTCCAACCGGTAGGCAACTGCTCCAACTCTATCAGTAACCTCAAAAGGTCCGATATACCGAGGTGCCAACTTGCCCTTCTTTCCAAATCTCATGACTCCCTTCATTGGAGAAACCTTCAGGAATACATAGTAAGCCCACTTGCAAACTCCACATCCCTCCGTGCAGGGTGCATAACTCTTACGCCTCTTTGAAAGCTATTTTCAGTCGTTCCCTGATTAAAGGAACTACCTCTGAAGTGTACTGCACTAGGTCTACATCATGCACCTTCGCTTCCCCCATTTCTGTCCAACACAGAGGAGACCTACACTTTCTTCCATATAATGCCTCATAGGGTGCCATCCCTATCTTTGGAGTAATGCTTGTTGTTGTAGGCAAACTCCACCAAAGCTAGCTGCTCATCCCATTGACCTCCAAAATCCAAGACACTCATGCGAAGCATGTCTTCTAGTGTTTGGATTGTCCTTTCAGACTGTCCGTCTGTCTGAGGGTGGAAAGCCATACTAAAGTTCAACTGTGTGCCAAGTGCCTCATGCAACTTTCTCCAAAACCGAGAAGTGAACTGTGGCCCTCTGTCAGATATTATGGAAGCTGGAACTCCATGCAATCTGACTATTTCTTGAATGTCGAGTCGGGCGTACTGTGCCACAGAATATGTAGTCTTCACAGGCAAGAAGTGAGCTGATTTGGTCAAGCAGTCTACAGTTACCCATATCGAATCATATCCTCGCGTGGTACGAGGCAACCCAGTCACAAAATCCATAGTGATCATTTCCCACTTCCATTCTGGGATAGGGAGCTCTTGCAGCTTCCCTGACGGTCTCTGGTGTTCAAACTTTACCTTCTGACAAGTCAAGCACTTGGACATAAAGTCTGCTATGTCTCTCTTCATACCATTCCACCAGTAGCTATCTTTCACATCATGGTACATCTTGGTGGAACCTGGGTGGACATTGTACAGTGTATAGTGTGCCTCTTGCATGATTTCATTTCTGAGATTGTCCACATTGGGCACACATATCCTTGAACCTTGCACTAGGGCGCCATCATTGGCAAATCCAAAGTCACCACCTTTACCTTGCTGTACTCTTTCTATGATCTTCATCAATTGTTGGTCTCTGTGCTGGGAAACTCTAACTCTGTCTCTCAAGTCTGGCCTCACTGAAAAGTGAGCCAAAAATACCCCCTCATCTGAAAGATCTAGGATTAAACCTTGATCCATCAACTCATGTACCTCCTGAATCAATGGTCTCTTCTCTACTGAAATGTGCACCAAACTGCCAGAAGATTTTCTGCTCAAGGCATCTGCCACAACATTGGCCTTTCCAGGGTGGTACTGGATGGTGCAATCATAGTCTTTCAGAAGCTCCATCCATCTCCTCTATCTCAAGTTTAAATCCCTCTGTTGGAAGATGTACTTCAAGCTCTTGTGGTCGGTGTATATCTCGCACACTTCACCATACAGATAGTGTCTCCAGATCTTTAGTGCAAAGATTCTGACCGCCATTTCCAAATCATGGGTGGGGTAGTTACTGCTCATGCCTCTTGGTGCCTTGAAGCATAAGCCACTACCTTTCCATTACGCATCAAAACACACCCTAGGCCAACTCTGGGCGTCACAATACAGTGTATCCTTCACCACTCACGGTAGTGTCAACACGAGGCGGTGGTTAGACACTCCTTAAACTTACGGAAACTCACCTCACGATCATCTGTCCAAATGAATGGAACATTCTTCTGGACAACTTAGTTAGAGAGCCGCTATCTGGAGAAATCTTGTACAAAAGCGCCTATAGTAGCGGCTAAACCCGAAACCTCGATGGCTGTTGTAGGCCTAAGCCAATCGATTCTGACTTCAATTTTCTTGGGATCTACTTAAATCCGTCACTAGAAACCACATGTCCCAAGAATGAGATGCTTTCTAGCCAAAATTCACATTTTGAAAATTTGGCATATAGTGGTGCTCCCTCAGCGTCTGCAACACCATCCTCAAGTGCCACACGTGTTCTTCCTCGGTCAGAGAGTATACGAGAATGTCATCTATGAATACGATGGCAAAGCGGTCCAAAAATGGCTTGAACACCTGTTCATCAAGTCCATGAAAATTTCTTTGGTGCATTAGTGAGTCCAAAAGACATCACCAAGAACTCATAATGACCATATCTTGTCACGAAAGCCGTTTTGGACCGTCCTCATTCACGATTCTCAATTGATGGTAGCCTAATCGCGGTCTATTTTGGAAAAGAATCTAGCCCCTTGGGTGATCAAGCGGATCATCGATCCGAGGGAGTGGATACTTATTCTTCACAGTCACCTTGTTCAGCTGTCTATAGTCAATGCACAACCTCAATGACCCATCCTTCTTTCTAACAAATAGAACAGGAGCACCCCAGGGTGAAGTGCTCGAACGTATGAAACCCTTGTCCAAAAGCTCCTGTAGTTGCTCCTTCAGCTCTTTCAATTCTGCTGGTGCCATCCTGTAAGGTGGCATGGATATGGGGTTTGTACCCGGCACAACATCAATACAAAACTCTATTTCCCTTCCTGGTGGCAACCACAGAGCTCCTGCAGGAAGACATCCATAAATTCTCTGACAACAGGAACATTTTCCATGCTGACACCTTCTACAGATTTATCTCTCACCAATGCCAAATACCCTTGGCATCCACGCCTCAACATTTTTCTAGCACTAATTGCTGACACCAAATTATATGGAGCCACGCTCCTGTCACCATCAAAGCTAAACTCTTCCACACCAGGTATGTGAAAATACACCTTTTTGTTCCTGCAGTCTAAAGTGGCATAGTGAGTTGACAACCAATCCATCCCCAAGATTACATCGAAATCCATTACTGGTAAAGGAACCAAGTCTGCTGGGAGGATCTTTCCATCCACTACAACTGGGCTACCCGGAAAAATCATATCTACATCTATGTTGTCGCTAAGTGGGGTAGCTACTGACAAAGGGCACTCTAAAGTTGTAGGGTTTCTACCCAACCTCATGGCAAACACAGGGGAGACAAATGAGTGCGTAGCACCCGGATCTATCAAAACACGAGCCTCATAGGAACAGACCAGAAGAATACACGCCTGGCGCATTTGAAGCTTGAGCATCCTGGTGGGTCAGGGTAAAAACCCGAGCTTGACCCCTACCCTGAGTGGCAGAACCCTGATACTGACTTCTACCTCCTGATCTGCATCCAAATCCACGTCCCCCTTGTCCTCGGCCCTGTTGGCCCAGGCCACTGCCATGTTGGAAGTACCCGGATACAACTGGCGAGGAACATTTGCAACAGAACCCTGTGATCCCATCTGTGGCTTGCTGAACACGGGGCATTCCCTAGCAAAGTGACCTGGTTGGCCACACCTGAAGCATACTCCTGAACCCATCAAACAAGGTCCTGAATGTCCTCTTCCACACTGTGCACAAGGTGCCAAAGAGGATCCTGAACCAGACCCAGAACTACTGTACCCCGAACTGTGACCACTGCTGGATCCGTACCCTGGTCTGAACCCTCGGGATTTGTGTCTAAATCCACTCCTCTTATTTCTGCTTCTTCCTCTGTAATTAGTTTGACCACCACTATCCGTAGTACCCATATGTGGGACACCTGAAGAACCCTCTGCTCTGTTTTTCTTTGCCCTTCCGCTGTCATCCACAGCATAGCTAATCTCAATGCATGCAGCTCGATCAACCACCACATCAAAGGCGATCGGACATCATGGCAGGTTCGCATACCTCCTGTCAAGCCCCTTTAGGAATCTTTTCACCTTCATAGTCTCTGTAGATACTGTTGTAGGGGCATATCTGCTCAATTCGAAGTGCATAGCATATTCATCTCTGGACACGCCATTCTGTCTTAAGGCCTCAAAGGCCCACTGTTTCTGATCTCTGAAGCTTTCTGGCACAAACCGATTGATGAAAAGTTTCACAAACTGAGTCCACGACAAACCCTCCATCCGAGGTAACACGTAGTCATTCATCCATTGTCTGGGCATAGGCCCCATGACATGCTGTATACACTGTATTAGTCTTCTATCAGTCAACTGCAATTCTGTTCCTGCCTGTCTGCAGGAATCCAAAAATCGATATACATCGTCTGACACATCATAAGTACCAGGCACCAACTTCTTGAAATTGATTATCTGTTTGTAAGGTTCTCCTCTTGGTGCGGTGGACTGCTGCTGCTGTGGAGGGTGGACCATATATTGTGCCATCATATCGATGGTTCTTTGCAACCCAGCTAGAGTAGCTGCCATGGGGTCCATGGGACCCTGTGCCTAAAGGCGTCTTGAGCGGTGGCGGTGCTCTTCTACTTGGCGACTCTGGGCCTCTACCCCGCTTCCTCGAGGCGGCGCCTCATCTGTCTTGGAAACACCTTGTCGGGCACATGCAGTTACAGTGCGATGGCGGCTCTCACCTTCTATGCATTTTCCTGAAATTCAGCAGCATTAGCCCACAAAATTCAAAACAGCATGTTACACAGCTCTATAGACTCATACTTATACATAATTATATGAAGCAGAAACTAGAGGCAAAGATGACAATGCAAGACGAATGTGGACCCTATTTTTCCGCATGTGACTCCTAATAGACTCTTCCCAACACTTAGACAATTTTTCCCTAAGAATCTGGAGCCTAAGCTCTGATACCACATTTGTCACGACCCAACCTATGGGCCGGACCGGCACTAGGACACAGGCGACCTAAAGCCCCCGAGGCCCGTAGTAAGCCTTAACTATTCATTTACCCAACTCTAAGGCCCATTTGGGCCCAATTTCAAGAAACCAACCGGACAGAGTCCGGCCATAAAATGGACCTACCAACGTGGAGTTTTTGACTCACCCGACCTGTAAACACAATAAACAATCCATTAGGGAGCTCAGCTCACCCTCCACATACTCATATCATCATAATGATAAATGGGAGCTCAGCTCCCTCATCCAGTCCATCAAACATGCATATAATAATTTTACAGGTCCACAATAATAATTTAGTTTACAGACCCAAATCAAATAAACATTTCTAACGCATGCGGAAATTCTAGGAGTAAACAAAATTACACAAATATTGATAAACAACCTGCGAGGAAAGGAAGCAGGTTAACCTCAAAAATATCCTCCTGTGGCCTGGAAAAATATTGAACAGGAGTGAGCGTTCGACTCAGAGAGTAAAATATCAATTTTAACCATAATCTCTATAACTATCTAAAACTAATGCACCCTGTAGAGTGAAATGCAACATCAACAACATTTTCACATCATAACATCAAAAAGGTAAATTTGGAGCACTCACGCACCCTGTAACATCAATCATAATATATAGGAGCTGATCCCTATCTGACTCTCTTAAATCCAACACAGTGCAGTGAAGAACTCATTTCGGACTTCCACTTAATAACCAAATCGGTGTCCTAGCGAAGAACTCAAGCCGTGTCTACCCGAAGGGCGGGTCAGCGAAGATCTCAAGCGTGTCTACCGTCCTATCCATAGTCCACACTACATCACCATGCGCCAACACACGCTGCTGCTCCAAATTACCACAACAACATCCATGGCACGCTATGATTATGAATGCAACATAAATCGTGCCTAGAGTTTAACTACATAAATATATGCATATAAGTGATGCATGGGCATGCTTGAACATATAATAATATCGAAATTACAATTAAAATTAATATTTTACTCACGGACTTGGCGATGGTCAGCGAGGTAGCGGAGGAAGAAAGGCATCGGCTCACGACAAATTTATTACAATCATTTAATAAATTTGACTCAATAAAAACAAAGAAAAAGACCAATACGTCCTAAGTCGTGCGAAAATCCGTGAGTCTCCCTATACCTAGGACCTACCCAACTGCAAAATGGCTCAAAACACACTTCTATATTTACAATCCATATATCCACGACTCAATCATATCACACGGCCCCTCACAGGCCCCTCAAATCAATCATCCATCACAGTATGTAATATTTCAATTTAATCCTTATAATTGACCATTTTTGCAAAAACTGCCCAAATAAGCTCTAAAAATTCTAAACCTTTGCCCCGCAGTCCTTAGCAATGTTACTAAGCTATTGCAAAAAGAATCATAATTTTCTAAGCTACCACGAATATTTTATGGATTTTTAATCCTATTTAAGCACTAGAAAATTACGAAAAAGTAAGGTTCGGGTTTACTTTTGCCAATTCCGACTTTGGGAACGTGCTCGGAACGTCTGACAATGGGGGGCTAGCCAAAATCTCGGTGCAATTCGGAGACTTTTCCGGTAACGGGTCTGTCTGGATGGAATTTCCCAGACCCGGTCAACTGTCGAATTTTCGTGAATCGAGAATACCTACACGAAGCCCATAATACGGGGGTTAGTACATAAAATTTTCAGAATTTTCTAAGCTCATTAAATGCTCGGAAAAACACTGCGAAGTTAGTAGGACCCAGCGGTGTCGGAAAAATTTGAAATTTATGTCATGCGAAGCTCTCGACAAGTGGGCGTCTTTGGTACCCTCGGTTTTCGTGGGATTCACGGTTTTAGAAATCTAGCCCAAAAGTCGAAATTGGCTAAAAACTTCCGAGCAAAAATTGGACAAACCGCTCGATGGATTTGGCGTTCTTGGTGTCTATGGAAAGCTCTGCCGAGTAGATGATTTTAGACACAAGACCGGTCCAATTGGTGGCGGATAGGTCGAATTTTGGCCGGGAAGCGAAGCCCAGCGTGCGAGGAGAATTCGTGCGCGGTTTAATTTGTTTGGGGCTGGCCGGTGGTGGGGAGGCGATGGCGGCGCCGATCGGTGGGAGTGGCGGGAGTGGTGGCCGTGGCGAGGCGGGAGGAGAGAAAAGAGAGAGAGAAGGGGAGGAGTCGGCCAGCGAGGAAGGAAAGAAGAAGAAGGAAAAGGCCGGTCCGATTCGATCGGTCCGATCCGGTCCGGTTCGATTCGGCCGGTCCGATTTAAGATACAAAATTTTAAATTTTTACTCTGCCTCGGGATCGAAAACGAGGTCCAAAAATTTCGAAAAAATTTGGAAAACTTCGAGAAAAATACGTAGACTCCAAATATATTTTTAGTTTTGCCACGTGGTCTTTAAATTAATTTTTAAAAATCATCAAAGTTTATATTTTCTAAAAATCGAACCCGATTTTTAAAATCCGAAAAATCTCAAAAAAATTTCTAAAATTTAAATAAAATTAAAATACCAAAAATGCTCATAAAATAATAAAATTTGAAATTTTGGGGTGTTACAGAAGAGTCATGATGCAGTATGGGTCATTGTCGACAGACTGACTAAGTCTGCTCATATTCTGCCAGTCCGAATGGACTACAGTTTAGACAGATTGGCTAGGTTGTACATCGATGAGATTGTGAGACTTCATGGAGTGCCAGTATCCATTATATCAGACAGAGATCCTAGGTTCACTTCTAGATTCTGGGGTAGTCTTCAGAGAGCCCTAGGAACTAGATTGAACTTGATCTTGCATTCCACCCACGCAGACGGATGGCGATCGAGAGGGTAATTCAGATCTTGGAGGACATGCTACGGGCTTGTGTGATTGAGTTTGAGGGTAGTTGGGATACACACTTGCCTTTGATTGAGTTTGCTTGCAACAACAGCTACCAATCAAGCATTGGGATGCCTCCATATGAAGCTTTATATGGCAGAAAATGTAGAACCCCGTTGTGTTGGGATGACGTGGGCGAAACAAAGATGATTGAACCCGAAATTGTTTAGCAAACTGAGGAGAAGATCAAGGTAATCAGAGATCGACTTAAGACTGCATCAGACCGTCAGAAGTCCTATATTGATTTGAAAAGAAGGGATATTGAGTATGCAGTGGGTGAGAAAGTTTTCCTCAAAGTTTCTTCTTAAAAGAGAATTATGAGATTCGCGAGAAAGAAGCGAGTCCTTGTTTCATTGGGCCATATGAGGTTCTGGAAAGAGTGGGTCCTTTGGCATATCGGTTGGCACTACCTCCAAAGTTGGAGAAGATACATAATGTCTTCCATGTGTCTATGTTGAGAAGGTATCGATCAGACCCATCTCATGTACTACCAGTAGAAGAAATTGAAGTAAATCCAGACCTCACATATGAGGAAGAACCCATAAAGATTCTGGCTTATGAGGTGAAGCAGCTACGAAACAAGCAGATACCATTGGTAAAAGTGCTGTGGAACCATCATTCGGGCCAAGAAGCTACTTGGGAACGAGAGGAGGACATGAGGAGACAGCACCCACAGCTGTTCAGAGATTGATACCAGGTAAAATTTCGAGACGAAATTTATTTAAGGGGGGGAGAATTATAACACCCTTATTTGTATAGCCTGGTATATTTCACTGTTCCGGTGACCGGTGTCGGTCCGGACAATTAAGGGGATTAGAACCACACGTAAGATAACTAAAGAAGCCATAAATACAAATAATTAGTAATTGCCAATTAGTTATGTATAAATAAGAAAAACAGAATATAAGAAGTTAAAAGAGACTAGAGTCACAGCGATGGATGACCTTCTCGGTAACGACTGCGAAGTCGATTTAAAATCAAATTTCGAACCGTAAAATGTGACGCCGCGGTCCTTAGGACCCTTATGAACACAGTGGAAAAGAGAAAATCACGAAAAGGACTGTTAAGTCAGTCAAATAATTAGGTTAGGGAGCCGAAAGAAATATTGAATTATTTGCAAACCGGGATGAACTGGCGAGGGGCAATTTGGTCAATTGACCCCGAGAGCTGACTCCTGACCTAACTGTCAAATAAAATCGGAGAAAAGAAAATTTCAAAGTTGGGAATTAACTTAAAGAACACAAACCCAAATTCTGCCAGCAACCAAGCCATTTGGCCACCCCAACTTGGTGACCCAAAACTGCCAGCACCAAAATTGCCCAGAAAATCTGGGTTGTTTTTAATCTGGCAGCCATGGTTCAAATGGCCATAACTTGAGTTGCAAAACTCCAATTGGGGTGATACAAAAATGAGAATAAACTTAAGACAATAAGGAACATTTTCTATGAAGGAAGTTTTGTCAAACTCCAACAGTAGATTGACTAATGGAACAGTACAACTAGGCACACCAAAACTGAAAATTTGACAATTTTGCCAAAAGGACTTAAGCTTTGAGAAAATGACCAAAACCAACAAATTTAATGACCAAAATATGGTATGTGGGTGAAGTTGGAGTTCCCATACCTATTAAGCCTTAAAAAGTCAACAATTTGACTTGAATAGTGTAGTGAATAGTAACACGAAATACAAAAACTTCGAGAACGTCGAAATTAGTACATTAAAGCTAGGTAAAAATGAAGTGAAATTTATTTTTGGATTTATGCTAAGTTATGGTACTGAAACACTGTGAAATTGTGTGTTTCAGCTGAAAAAGACTTAGAAACTCAAAGAGACTGAGTCAAGGTCTAAAGGCGACTCACGTCAGGTGTGTGCACAGTAATTTTTATTTGAATATATGATTCTTGAAAATTTGATTTTTTTTTGAGCTAGTTACGAATTGTGTTGCCATTTATGATTGTGAATATGACTTTGAAAGTTTACCAGATTTTCAATAAATTATTTGAATAAATTGTTTTGAATTGATTTTGTGTTCACACTTAGCATGACAGTATAACACTATTCCTCCTCCATTTATGGGGTTGAGATCGTTTATTTTCCTCCCTCTCTGGTTTACCAATTGAGGTTGAGATCGGATGAGTACTCATTAGCTAGCTAGCCACCTCCCTCATTGATTTCGATTAATGGGGTTATAGATTGCTTTGTCGTGGTGTACAACACGGCATTGATCGGAAATTTTGTGTCATGGCTTAAGTTGTGTATGACTTTGGCAACACTGTGTTTATGAAATTGTTTGACTAAATTGTGTTATTATGAGCTTTGATAATTTAAGAAATATTTAAATTGTGTTTCACCAATGAATGATTTATGTATTGCATTTTAAATTTTTATTGTGCACCACTGAGTATTTTTATGCTCAGCGATAGCTTATTTTCTTATCATGAGATAAGAGCAAGGAGAAAGCAGCAGAGTGAGCTGCTATCGAATTGTGGACCACATCAATCATTTTGTACGGGTATTATTTTATACCCTTGTAGATAATCTTGATGTAAATATAGAAATGTTGTATGTATCAATAAAAGTTGAGCAGTTGTAAATAAATTGTAATAATATTATTTTGGATTTCCTTCTGTAAATTTAATATTTGTACATGTGAATTTCATGTTTTATGCCTCGTGAATGAAGTATTAAATATTTTGAGATGATAAATTTTGATTTGTATTGTGGAATTACTTTGAAGTGATTTGAATTGAGATGATTGAGATTTATTGGAGGTTGGGAGTTGTGAAAAATTTTTGGAAGTGTCTTTCTCAGGTATTTGAAGAACTATTTTCTCCCATTACAAACGGAACTCTGTCAAAATTTTTATAAAATTTGCGGTAAAATTTAAATGGACAAAAATTTTTACTAGTATTTAAACTTTGAATAAATGGTTTTAATTCCTACCAAAATGCTCACCACTTCCAAAATGTAAGAAAATTGTTTTAAAATCCCTTGTAGGGTACTTAATGAGTTATCGGTAGGTGAAGTTCGGTAGTTCATTAAGTATTCTACGGGATCATGTTATGCCTTACATAGGGGTAAGGTGTGACATTCATTCATAGTTTGGTAATCAAACAGCAAATCCTCATGGGAACGATACTTGATTCATCACTTTATTACTTGAGACGACCCGTATACTTGCGGATTCGCCACATCAATAACCTGAATTCGAATTAGAGTTTCTCACAAATAATAGCGGAAAATGCCAGATAAATTTTAAGTGTTGTCCTTTTATAAAAAAATTATCCCTAAATTTATAAATATAATATAAAACCCCTTGAACTTTAAAATTTTGTATAATAAAATTCTTCTAATCTTTAATAGCTGATTTATGTAATCCAGAATAATAACTACGTAAATAATTCTCTTCTCTTTGTGTGATAGTAGCAAAATCAGCTGTAATTTTCTTCACAGATTAATTATAAAAAGAATATAATAAATCACTGGATGTATAACAGCTAATTAGAGAGATTCTGCCTTTAAAAAACAGTAACAATTGTCCACAATATCATCATTTTGGATTGTCCAAATTAATCTGTTACTTATAAACTGATTATAGAGAGTGAAAAGAATTTTATTGTGTAAAATTTTAAAATTTAAAGAGTTTTATGTTACATTTTTAAGTTAGACGAATCAATTACAACTTTTAAAATTTAAGAATGGCTATTGAAATTTATTCAAAAACGCCAAATTGAAGATTATTGCCTTATTAGCAATATTTGGATTAGCATAGGGTTTTTTTTTTTTTAATAACTCTCAATCAAGAAATAGATTATTCTTAAATTAAATAAGATAGAAACTCCAAACAAAATAAAAATTAATTATTTTTAAAACAGACAAATACTTAAACTGTAAAACGTCACAAGTTGTACTGTGATTTAATATAAATTATGCCTAATTTTATACATATATTAATTTTTTAATCCTAATTTTATACTAAAATTACACTCAATAACTATTATATTTCTATAAAATATGTTATATTTTAAATAATTTTATATAGCATTTTTAAACTCTAATTTTTCAAATTATCAGATGTCTCTCAAAAATAATGTCGCATTACTATTACTGTCTCTGGCATGTGACAACTTTTCATCTGCATAAAATATCTTCTCTGTCATGTTTGTGAAATTTTGTGTGGTTCCACGTTCAAAACAAACAAAGAGGGATGAGAAAATTAAATTTTCTTAAGTTGACTTAAATTAAATTTGCTTAAGTTGACTTAAATCAAGTCAATATATAGCCTTCAATACTCTCTGAGTTGGAGAGTAAATTTCTCATAATATTAGAGTAAGTTACAATCTGACATCCAAGAAAGCAATGATAAGTGGTACCACAATAAGACAGACCCAGATAAATTTATGGATTAGTAATGTAATTATACTGTAAAGTCAAGCCCAAAAAAAGAGTCAAACTGAAAATGAATCGCTGAATGCAATACAAGAAGGGAGAATGTTGGAGTATAATATTGGAAACAAACAAAGAGAAACAACCCTTTATATTCACTTAGTTCCCCTCACTACTAAACATATCATTTTAACTTAGTTCCCCTCACTATATATTCACTATTAATTTCTTATTGATGTGAGACTCCGTCATACTCGTATCATTGTTTCCCACATTGATTTACAGCTTTATTTATTTATTCAGAACATATTTTGATTTTTTTTTTTTTCCTTCAAGAGAACATATTTTGAGTTGGAACTTGTAGAATTAACGGAAAGGAAAACTCCAAGTAACAGCTCTTAGTTATAGCGTGGAAAGAACAAAAATGACTAGGAATTGCAATGAGACTGTGTCCATGATCGATCCTACAAAAATATCACTTTCACTAGTTGTAATCATATTGCCCTTTAAACAGTGGCCACAATCAAGAAAGCATGCAGTTGATTAAAACTTGGAAGATCAAGAAGGCAACGAAATGATACATGATTGGTGGGTTTTGACAAGCTCTTTTGGGAAAGTTGTGGGTAAAATAAATTCATAACTACTCCCTCCCAGCAAGTCCAAGGAGTTTGATGTTATAAATTATAATGAAACACTATGAAGATAAGAATTAACGAGTGGAGCTTCCACTATCATAAAGTTAAAAAAAAGTGGTAATGCCCATTTCCTTAAACTCAAAAATTGCTCCGGCTAGTAATTACATTTTCACATAGCTCTTCTTAATAAGGTCTGAAATTTCAGAAAATAGTAACTAGTAGTCTCCATTTTTAAGCTGTCCGCTAGAATTTCAACGTTAAATAGAATTAACAGTCAAAAGTAATTAGGAGGTTGAATTAAAAAAATTAAATTGGAGGATTTAATTCAAATTAGGAAGTTTAAATAAAAAGCAAAAAAAGAGGTTACCAAAGTTTAAAAGAATTGATGGAGGAATGGCCAAAACAAGCCCAATTTGGGCTTATTTCTTGGTCCATTAGTGGCCCATACAAAGACTTGCTAAAACCAAGAGAGAGGGACCGTGACAGGGCTTGAGATTGTGAGGTCACCACATTGTTTTTGTTTGAGAGTTTATGCAGTGAAAAACACGAGCGTGTGAGTTGATTGCGCGGCCATGTGAGGTACTGTTTGTGAGTGAAAAAGGGAGAGAAAAAGTAAATAGTATTTATAATTTTTTCGGTTAGTGAACTTGTTGTAGAGTAAGTTTAGATAGAACCATCTTAAATTTTATATTATTCCTTTAATTTGATTTGTAAGTGATTTTTACAACAATTGGTATTAGAGAGCTCTGATTTAAAATATTAAAGATAGCAAGTACAAAGTTTGATGTGAAACTATTTAATAAAAAAATAATTTTAATTTGTGACAAAACACCAGAATCTTTGTGTAACAATGATTAATCAAATTATTGAATGAAAAGCAATTGGTGACTATCAAAGGTGATGATTGGGAAAAATTTTAATAAAAGACAGTAAGTATGATTCGATTGATATTTATAATGTCTTGAAAGAGATTTTGCCAATTGCTTTGTAGAAGAAATTGGAGAATTTGCAATTGTCAAAGGCATTCATAAATTGTTTGTACTTGAAGGAGTTGTACTGACTAAGGATGGAGGAGGGTATTAATGTAATGAGATCATATCCATACCTTCTATAAATTAATTACCCAATTGGTTAGTATTGGTGCAAAAGTAAATGATGAAAATAAAGTCCTTTAGCTTCTAATATCTCTCCCATGGTCTTTTATAAAAGTTTAGCAATGGCCCTAATAGTTGGAAGGAAACATTAAAGGTGAAGGAGTTTTTTGTAATTATCTTAGATGATGAGAAGTTCAAGAAGCCAAGTAAAAGCAACAATGGTGGAAGTAATCCATGTGAAAGTAATTTAAGAAGATTTAGTAGAACATGCTCAAGACTACAAGTGGACATTGCGGATAAAAAATGCTACTAATATCATGAAAAGAACCACATTCAATACATTTGTAAGAAAATACGAAGAAACATTTGGCAAAGTTCAAACTATTCTTGAAAAGTTGTGGAAAATAAGGGACTACTGCAATTGCATGTATTGAGGGGGATATTTGATGCTATTGTGAGTTTTTGAAGACCAGTTAAAGTGTCAAATCAGCTTGTAAACAAAGAAAAATCGTGAGATTGATAGCCTATTAGCCAGCCACTTCAACACTCAAGTTAGAGGTTTTAATTGAGAATGAAAGGTTGACTAATAGAAAGCTTCAGTAATTAATTTGGCAAAGTAAGCGTACCTGAATAATACTTGGTTCTTATATTTATAGACTGAGGGTTAAAGAGCCATTGTAACTAACTATGAGAATCTCGGATACTCAGTTGATATTCTGAGATTCTCGTTTATCAATATGTCCTGATCGTTGACTGGTACTGGCTGATACTTGGTAAGGTTAATGCTCGATGCATCGGCGAGCATTCACACTTGCTTTGATATCCCATTTGTGTTTGTTTGGCCCCACTAGTCTAAGCATTCTTTTGCTCGGTTCGGGTAGTTAGGTTTTGCTTTGTTCAGTGTGGTTGATCTAAACCATGTCTTTGGTTGGCTTTGGCTCCTAGTTGTGACTTCTTCTTTACTCTAACCCTCTAATTGGCGACACTTTGGTATTATGTTGGATCCTTTGGCCGGCGTTGACTATTTGACTCGGTTTTGGGCGAGTATTATATTGACACTGATTTATCACAATATGAATATTTAATGGATTTTGCTTGCTTATCTTATACTTGCTAAAAAAAATTATGGTTTGATGCCATTGAAGAAATAAAAGAAAAGTGAGTAAAGCTAGCTAATGGCAAGAAAAAGAAAATTAAAGGTGTTAGTAAAGTGAAAATTAAATTGCATGGTGATTATATAAAAATATTTAATGAAGTGAGATATGTTCTTAAATTTAAAAAGAACTTAACTTGCGGAGTAAGTTGGATTCTTTAAGTTAGGTGTTCTATTTTTGTTGAGTCATTAGATAGTCGATGCGCTATTATAATTATAAAAGTCTAGAAGTTTGGTGCAAGAAATCTTTATAAATTGGAAGGAAACGAGGTATCAAGTTGAGTCAATTTGCAACATCAATGATAAAGAGT
The DNA here is from genome assembly GCF_030052815.1 of Hevea brasiliensis. Lineage (NCBI taxonomy): Eukaryota > Viridiplantae > Streptophyta > Magnoliopsida > Malpighiales > Euphorbiaceae > Hevea > Hevea brasiliensis. The sequence continues at coordinate 14,693 of NW_026614615.1, read as the reverse complement.
GTAAGAAAAGTATTCAAACAAAAATTAATATTTGTAGAAGTTGAGAAAACAAATTTTATTTGACTTTGAAGTGGAGGTTATTGGAATTTCAAGTCTAAATAAAAGTAAGAGTCAAAATTAATTAGAAAGTTGAATTAAAAATTAAATAGTAGGATTGAATTTAAATAAAAACCAAAACAACAAGTTAGCAAAACCAAACTGATGGAGTGTAACCTCTTGTCAATAAACCTAGACACGACCCCTTGGCGTGCTATTGCTGTTGTTAACTCTATTTCTCCACGCTTGAAGGCTCTTCCTCCGGTGCTCTTTACTCATCTCTTGGGGAGGCCAATTTTGTGGCTGGCTCCTTAGCATAACTCGGAGTCTTGCTAACTGATGTTGTAATTGCACTTCTTTGATTGTTTAGTTTGCTGTCTTGTCAAGGAAAGGCTGCTCCACAAGTTACGTCTCTAAGGGGATTACCTGTTGGCATGGCCTAGTTTTGAAGCCTTCTTTCTTTATTTTATTCATATTTATAAATAAATTTCTCTTGCTTAAATAAAAAAAAAAAAACACCAAATTGATGGAGGAATGGCGGAAACAAGTCCACGTTGGACTTGCTCTCTAATTCAAATATAGGCCCATAACAGGGGCAGGTTATATGCGGCCAAAATCAAGAGAGAGAGCATGAAATTATAAGGCCATCAAATTGTTTTTGTTGAGTGCGTAAGCAGTGTAAAACATGGGCGGCCATGTGAGATGATTGTGCGAGCTTCTGACTATGAGGTGTTGCTCATAATTATTTTTCTTTGTCACAGAATTTATTATAGACTAGGCTTATGTCAAACTATCTTAAAATTTGTGTTATTGGCTTGATTTGCCGGTATCGCTGTGTTGCATTCGCTCGACTTGCTCTCTTCGGCCATTACTGGCCCATAACAGGAGCAGGTTATATGTGGCCAAATCGTCTCTAATTCTGTGTTGTTGGCTTGATTTGCCGGTATCGCTGTCTTGTGTTCGCTTTGGGCCCATCGAGAAAAGAAATGATAGATGGGCATTTGCTTCCAGATATGAGCTCCATTGAAGCTTAAATAAGCTAGGCTGTTTAAAGTTATTTTTTAGTTCTTGGATTTAGAATATCATAGTAAATAACAGTTTGATTTGCTTTTCACTTGCTAATTTTTGACACATGCACAATCACTCTTCATCATATACACATTAGAAACATAATCATAAGCATATTAAGGCCGGCCTTTATTGCTCATATAGCTGCGCTAGTCTTTTTTTAAGTAAATAATTTATTGATAGAGAAACAAAACACCAAGATACAAAAGCACAAAGAAACAGAATCCCAAGAACAAAATAGAAAGTCTAATCTAATGGACACAAAGGAGCTCCACAACAGCCAACAAGCCTAATGAAAAAAGAAGAAAAACAGCAACACGGGTAGAGAAACAGCAGACCCGAAAGGAACAAAAGAAAGCCCTTAGAAAAGCAGCAGAGTAAAGGGTATCTGAGAAATTTTCGTAAAAATTTAATACGCTGCATGTACTTCCATACTCAAATCCTATGTTCGTAACTATCCGATTTAGATTCAAGATGGCTGCATCACCTTATTATTTCTAGGTATAGAGCTCCAAGTTGAACAGTCTAGGAGTTGGAATAATAACTAGTGGAGTAGATTTCTCCAAGACAATCCCAAGCTTCTCTGACGTATCAGGATTTGCACCACCGGGCAATTTCCAGTTGAACATATGCAAGAATGTGGCCAACAAGTACATTACCATCCTTTCACCTAGAGGAAGACCTACACAAATCCTCCTACCGGACCCAAACGGAAGATACTGTAAATGGTTCCCCAAATAATCCAACCTACGAGGACCAAAGAACCTCTCTGGTTGGAACTCTGAGGATAGTCCCAAAATTCAGGGTCTCTATGCATAGCCCAGACGTTCAAGAAAACCTTAGTGCCCTTTGGGATAATGTAGCCACCTACGTTGCAGGACTCAGTGGGGCAACGGGGTAGGAGTAATGGAGCCACTGGGTGCAATCTTAACGTCTCCTTCACTATTGAGTGTAAATATGGTAATTCTTGAATGTGGAATTCTTCAACTAAGTTGTTGATTCCCACCACATTTGTCAGTTCCTCTTGGGCTTTCTTCATCACTTGGGGATGTAGCATCATTTCTGCCATGGCCCATTCCACCGTGGTTGGACTTGTATCGATACCACCGATCACAATATCCTGTCAAAAAGAAAACATATAACTTGCATCTCAGATTGTATTTTAATCGATGCCAGGTTAGTCGTTAGGGGATCCTTTTGCGCTGTTCTGACAGTGCCGGCGCATCACAACCCTTATCGCGGCGAAATCTAATCAAGAAATTTCCTTCTGTATAATATCTTCCTAGTATTTTAAACAAGTATGTCTGCTTAAAAAAAGAAAAAGCCTTCTACAGATCACAATATAAGACACAATCAATTAAAATCCATGGAAATATATTAAACCTCGTCTAAAATTTGTTGGACCATAGGTGAGAGGAATTTATTGAAGGGAAAACCATATTTTTACATGTACATGTGCAGTTGTTGCATGGTGAATTTCTTATTGCAGTTTTAACTTGAGCTGCTGTATGTGAAATTCTATATAAATATATATATATCTATATATATATATATATATATATATATATATAGTGTACAGTTCGGGAATGCGATTCACGATTCTGAACTACGGTTTAGGTTCAATGAAATTATGAACCTGAACCAAACCGCTAGGGGCGGTTTGGAAGGCGGTTCTTGAACGCTGGTTCTGGTTTGAACTCGGTTTAAGCGGTTTGAAGAAGCGGTTCGAAAAGAGCGGTTCAAAATAGTTTGGAGGGCGGTTTGGAAGTGACTTAGGGATGGTTTAAGGGTAGCTTAGACAAAAAATTAGAAAAATTTCTTTGATTCAAAATTTAAGTTATATTTGTAAAAATATTTTAATTTTTCTTAGAAATCTTTCAATCAAAATAAAATAAGAAAAAAAAAAGAAAGAAAATAATTTATCTTTAAGAAAAATTTAATAAATAAAAACTTGACCCTGATTAAAAAACTAGAAGTAAAATTAATATTTTTTAAAGAAATTAGCAAAAAGTGTATGAATTTAATTTTGCCTATATATCCCTTTAGGATTTAGAGCAATAAAAATTTTTAGTTCTATTACTTGTATTTTTTTTAAATTATATAATAATTGATAATTAAAAATTATAAAAGAGAAAAAAAATTAAAATAGAGGGTATTGTAAATTTTATTAAGGATTTAAAGTAATAACAAAGTAATTGAGATAGTATTAAAAATTTCAGTAAGTATATAAAATAATAAAGTAGGAAAATTGAGAGAGTATTGGAAATTAAAATGAGTATAGAAAATAATTATTTAGAGAATTTGAGAAAAATTGAAAAAATATTAAGAATTGAAGAAAATGCAGAGAATAATTGTGTAGAGAATTAATGATATATATAAATGAATTAGGAGTGACGTAACATATTTATTGAATTTTTTTATATTTAAATCGTCGTTTTAATCCAGTTCGAAATCATCGGTTCAAACCAGTTCGGAGCCGTCGGTTCACGGTTCTTAAAAAATACGAACCTGAACCAAATCGCAGAAGGACAATTTCAGTCCGGTTCGAAGTTGGTTCCAGTTTTAACGATTTTGGTCGTTTGACCGAACCAATTCCGGTTCGGTTCCGGTTCAAAACCGGACCGTGGCCACCCCTGTATACACATACATGCAACATTTCCTTTAGATTACTAAAGAGCAGAAAATAAGGAAAGGAAGAAAAGGTTTACCATAAGCAAGGCCTTGATTTGTTGTCTGGAAATTGATTTCTCAGTGTCCTGCTCTTTAAACTCCAGTAAGAAATGCAAGAAGTCCTTCCTGTCAGTAATTTCCCCCATCTCTCCACTTTGCTGCTGCTTCTTCTTTATGCACTGATCTATCACATGGTCATAGATTTTCTCAATCCGTTGTGATACCTCCTCCATTTTCCTCTTCACTCCCTGTATGTCAAACCTCGCAAGGAAGGGAAAGAAATCTGAAACATTTGGCTTTCCCAGTATCTCAACCAGCTCCGCCACTGCTACCCGAAACTTGGCCCCAATATCGATTTCCCCTTCCTGGCCGAGGTTTCCACCCGAAAACATCCCTGATATCATGTTGATCACTGTTAAAAATGCCAGTTCCCCAACGTCAACAGGCTCTCCAATCTTCTTGCCATACACATCCCTCACACTTTTCTTCACCTTGCTTCTCCTAAGAGAATAAAATGCATCAAGATTTGCATTGCTCTGCATCTCGCGCACGAATACTTTGCGTAGCAGGCGCCACTCGGGGCCATAGGGTGCGAAGGCAATGTCCTTTCCACCGTAGGAGAATGTTTTTGCTGCGATGGTTGGATTCCTGTTGGCAAATGTGACGTCCTGGTGGCGAACAATCTCTTTTACTAGAGTTGGAGAGCTTATTATGACACATAGCTTCTGCCCAATTGAGAGCTTGTAGATTGGACCGTAATTTTGTGCCAATTCCATAAACAGTTGGTGAAGATTGGGGCCTAGAAATGGAAGGTAGCCAAGTATGGGAAAGCCACGGGGCCCTGGTGGAAGCTGAGCCTTTCCTCTTGCTGTCTTGGATACCCATACGAGCAGACACGTTCCTAATATGGAAATTGAAGCAATGATCAGTACTGGTGGAAGTTCCTTGTCCTTGCACATCCATGAACTCCACCGGCCACAGCTCGTGCCTGAGAGGTTACAAATAGGCATCGGAGAAAGAAAATGATAAAATATAGGCTCAATCATACCAATTTGGGTCCTTTAAATATGGGAAGAAGTGCAGATAAAATACTGTTTAAAGTGGACCCTCTTTGAATATGGAGAATGAGTTGACATAATTGTGAGAGAGATGACGTGTGTGTGTGTGTATATATATATATATATATATTTATTTATTTATTTTGAGTGTCCCTAATAAATTTCCTATTTTACATTAATGATTTGGGTAGATGTTTTTTTTTGGTTAAATTCCACAAATATTAGGTTGGTTATTTATACACGTTTAATTGTTTTTTATTTATTTTACGAATACATTTTAGTTTAGGCCAGTTCTAATTGAGATTAAGTGGATTATAATATATATATTCTATTGGCAAGGAAAATGAGATGAAAAAAAAAGATTAAATTTAATAATGATAAAGATAAAAAAAGAATTTAATAATAATAAATTACCCTGGCAAAATAATAATATAAAAATTTATTATTATTTAAAATATTTAATTTTATTAGTTAAAATTTTTTTATTTAAATTTAAATTTTATTCTACTAAAAAAATATAATTCTATAAAAAATAATTATATTGATTAATTTACTTTTCTATTTAAATTTAAATTTTATTCTACTAAAGAATATAATTCTATAAAAAATAAAAAAAATTAAATTAAAATGTATCATCTCCAACAATGAGACTAACTACCTTTGAATTGGACCTACAATCGATAACTAAAGAAAGGTAATCGTTTCTGACTTTCCCATGTGTCACTTGTAATCTTATTTGAAAAATAAATTTAATTGAAGCTTTGTTTCAGAAAATATTTTTTTAAAAAATAATTTTTTATATTTTATAATATTTAAAATATTAAAAAAAATAAGAGTTCAATTGATAACACTTTAGTTTTCTTTTTTTTTTCTTTAAGAGAGAAAAAAAAAAAAAACCTGCAATGCGTTCGAAAAAACATCACTTTGCAGCCTCTCTTTGTCTTCTCTTTCTCCAAGTCATTGACTCTCACATGCTTTCTCTTTTCACATATCCATTTTTTATCCCATCTTCTCAAGTTTGATGAAGGCCTACTTTTTCTTTGATTTTCATCAAATATCCAAGTCTTGATTACAATCATCAATTTGAATAGATTTTGATAAAAAGAAAAATCATACATTTTGTTCTTCAATTTCAGAACGTCTACAAATCTGGTAAGAAATTCTTTACAATTTTTTATGGGAGGAGAGAGACAAAGTCTATAAGGATTACAAAATGCAAAAATTCTTCATTAATATGATTCACAAACGCCCATCTCTCCTAAATCAAATCTCAGAAGGCATATAGGTTTCTGGGTTTTTATTTTTATTTTTTCTTAAACCCATATAATTATGAATCTACAATTAATTTTTTGGATTTTTTTTGGTAAACATTAATATTTTGGTTGGGAAGAGATGCAGATTTTTTTTTTTTGTTTAAATCAGTCTTTTTTAGGTAGATGGGGGATGTGAGGAGGATGTTAGTCATAGGATTAAAGCCGGATGGTTGAAGTGGAGACATGCCACGAGAGTTTTATGTGATCGTAAGATTCCCAATAAATTGAAAGGAAAATTTTACCGTACAGCCATACGACCGGCTATGTTATATGGTAGTGAGTGTTGGGCCTTTGAAAGAGTCATATGCATCTAAGATAAGAGTTGCGAGAGATGAGAATGTTAAAGTGGATAAGTGGCCATACTAGACTAGATAAAGTCCGTAATGAGAGTATTAGAGAAAAGGTATGAGTGGTGCCAATTGAAGATAAATTAAGATAAGGGAGATTGAGGTGGTTTGGTCATGTGAAGCGTAGACATACGGATGCTCCAGTTAGACAAGTAGAGCACATTAGGGTTAGAGGATAGAAAAAAAAAAAAGGGGTAGACCTAAATTAACTTGGAGGAAAGTAGTACAATATGACCTAGAAGCATTACACATTTCTGAGGATTTAACCCAAAATCATTCAGAGTGGAGAAAGCGAATCCATATAGCCGATCCCAAATTTTTGGGATAAAGGCTTAGTTGAGTTGAGTTGAGTTGAGTTTAAATCAGTCTTTCACCGTGAGCGAAGTTGAAGGTAAAAGAAGATAACCACAAGGTTTTATAAAAACCCACAAAAAAAAAATCAGTTTTTCATTTTAAAAAAAATTAAAAACCAATAAATTAAAATAGTGCCAAATGCACTCTAAATTAAAAAAAATATATTTTTTCTTAATCAAAAGAAAAATTGAAATTTTGATAATTTTATTGAAATGAGAAAACACTTATACATATATAATATAAACACATGCCACTAATTTAATATTGCAACCATAGGACATTATTCATATACAAGTTAATTATTTTCCACGAAATAAAAGATGCTTGTATTAAAAATAAAAACATATTACAAAGTATAAAAAAAAATTAAACTTTCATATTTTAATACTTAACTAGTTATTTTGCTTGCACTTTGCGTAGACTTTTTATTATTTTATTTAATAATATAATTTAATATAAATTTTACTATATTTTATATTTTTATAATTATATTATAAAATTTTAATTAATTATAGTTTTATTTTAATAAATAAGTTAATTAATAAATTATTTTTTATTATTTTTAAATTATTTGACATATATTAATAAAAGGGTAAATAAAATAAAATAAAATACACATGCCACTTAGCCATTCTTGAAATATCATTATAAAATTCTTATATTTTAAATATAAGAAATGTTTTTAAAACTATATATTTAAATTTTCTAAAAAAAATTTAGTGTATATATATATATATATATATATATATATATATATATATATATATATATATATATATATATATATAATTTTTTAAAAATAGTTCATCCTTTTTTTTCTAATATAATGATTTTAGGCATATTATATGATGAGTATAGTTTTATTAAATTTATAAATTTAAGAAAATTTAAAATTATTAAAATATGTGCTAAAAAGGATTTTAAATTTTAATAGTTAGAGATAAAATTTAAGTAGTTGAAATTTTAAATAAAGATAAAAGAAATGCTAAATGGCAATTTTTTAGGCTTTTTTATTAGGCGATGTGGCATAATTTTTTATTTTTAATTTAAATTTTAATATTTCATTTTTTATTAAAATCATTTCTAATTTTTTATATAATTTGATTATTAAAATTTATAATATGAATAATTTTCTCATTAAAAAACTTTATTTTAATTTTAAAATATTTAATTAAATTTTCAATAAAATTACATTTTTTTTATCAATTTTTATAATTCATTTTCTGTGAAAAAATAAATTAATAAATATATATAATTAAAATATATCATTACTCATAAAAATAAGTAAATGAAAAATATTAAAAAAATATAAAAGTATCATCACGATAATCAATTGTTAAAAAATTATAAAAGTATCATCACGATAATCAAGAGATAAATAACAAAAATAACTGAAAAAGTAAAAATAAAAAAATTACAAAATCATTATTGAAAGCTTATCTTCACATATATTTATAAATAATTATATTTGCCATACGACTACTTTTTTTTTTTAATAGTTAGTGCTACTTAATTTTTCAATTTTAATTCAATGGTCTCTTCTTAATATTATAAGAAATAAAAAATTAGCAGAAATGTAAATAAATATTCAAAATGATGATTAATAAATAAAATTTGAATATAAACAAAAAAAAAAGTAGAAATCAAAGAATAATTTGAAAAGCATTAGATGATAAAAAAAAGTTTTATTGTTTTCAAATGACACAAAATATGATAAATAACAGTTGCAAAAATTACAATTCAATAATTTGTTGTTTTAAATTTTTTTAATCATAAATATAACATAATTGATTAAAAAAAATTAAAACATTAATATAATAATATTTAAAAAAAAATTATAATTAGCAAGTCAAGCTCTTTTCAGAAAGCATCATGTGGTAGCCTATAATAAAAGTTTGGCTTGATTTATATGCATAAATAAAATAGATATATAGAGATTTTACTTTTTATAAATATAATTTTAAATTATTTTATTAATTTTAAGATTTATATATTTAAATGAAATATTTTTACTAATTATAATAATTAATAAATTTTTAAAATCTTAATTTCAATTGTATTTAATTATCTCATTTTAAATTAAATTATTAATCTCTCCAAAATTAATTCAATAAAATATGATAAAAAATATTTATGATAAAATATATGCATATTATGATATGCATGAGTTTTAGAAAAGCAATATTATTGTTATTTTTTATAAACTAAAAAAATGTAATTAATTTTTAAATAATAAAATTGATTATGGATTAATTTTTAAATAATAAAATTGATTATGGATGCTTTGATGTTTTATAATCATTTGTTCTAATCATAAAAATTGAGATAATAATGATAATAATAAAAATACTTAAAAAAAATTTAAAGCATAACAATTACCTACTTTTTATATATATAAATAGATAGGTTATACTTATATTAAATTGACGAGATAATACATGAGTATTTATCTTTTTTATTTTAATTTTATAAATTTCATGTGACATAAAAAATATATAATTTATAACAGTGGAGGAAATTTTCAATTTGGATTTATAATTAGACTTTTAGGATATGATTTCTATATCAATTCGATAACCAATAAAAGATGAAATTACCATATTTCCATAAAATTTAACTTACAATTCTAAATTAAAATATTTAAAGGTATGAAATAATTTATTAAGAACATTAATAATATTAGGTATCAAAATATTTTAAATATTTATATATTATATTACACTAATTAAATTATAATATTAATTATTAAAGAACTTTAACATTTGAATTTGAGTAATTAAGCTTAATATTTAAATTTATATATAAAAATAAAAAATTAAGTATCATAAATTATTTTAGGCCAATTGACTTAAAAAATCAAAACCTTTTTGTGTATTTCTAAATTTAGTCAAATCTTTTTATTTTATCAATTGAATTCATATATTTCAATATTGTTTTCAAACTTAGCAATAGGTCAATTAGTAACTAAGATGACCCAAATTAGCTTATCTGGCATGCTGACTAGAGATGCTTACTAGATTAAAAGTTTATTTATTAATCCATGGAATCCAAATTTTTTTATAAAAATAATTTTTTAATTTAAAATAAAATGTTGAGTTAAAATTAATCAATCTAGACTAAGGTGTTAGAACATAAGTTATTAAATTAGGTTTTTCTTATTTAAATTTCACCTGTTATGATTCAAAATACAAAAAATATAATAAGATTTATTTAAAATTATATGATAGAGCGAGTTTAGATAAGAATTTTCTTAAAAATTTGGTATTTGCACGCTTCTCATTAACACCAGAGAACAATGAGAATGAAAATGTGGAGGCGAAATTGCGAAATAACAAAACAATGAATTGAGAAACGATGGTGGTAATGTGACAGAACAAATCAAGCACATGTGCACTGGAGCAGAATTCATTGTGCTGCTGTGCTGCCAAGAGACAAGTTTCACAATTTTTTTTTCTAAGTTTCACAAAGTTTTCATTCAAACCAATTCCAGTCTTGGCATCAAAGGTGCTTGATTTGCTATCTCCAATGAAGTCGGTGGACGCCATATCATCTAGATTGTAAACCAAAATTCCCTTAAGCTTACCCTCAGACTCTTCCTCGATGGAATTTTTTACTTCCTCTTATGTTGCTTTCAAGAAAATCATGGCAATAGTTTATATATGCCCATGATCCCAATTTCAATGCAAATTAAAGAAATATGTAAAAGGCACGTGAGGACCCTAGAATTTGCTTTCTACTTTGCCCATTGAAAGTCCCAATTTAAGATTTCAAACTCTCAAGACTATTATGGATTCACAATTTCTTATTTTTCTTGTTTCATAATTTCATTTTCAAATTTTCAATCTCGCTGCTCTCCTTTCTTTTGAACAATGGTGTTAATGATGAAGTGAGTAAATAGAGTTTTATAATCTATGTTAAAAATAATTTTACCATGGTTTTGCATCTTATAAATCAAGTTGGTTAATTTTAACTCAAGTCAAAAAATTTATTTACCAAGAATTTTGGCTCTCATGAATTAAAAAATAACTTTTATCTTGTTAGCATGCCCAGTCAACTTGCCATGTCAGTCTTGCCATGTCAGTTAATTTGGGTTACCTTAGCTACTGATTGACCTATTGCTAAATTTGAAAATGATATTAAAATTTATGAATTAAATTAATAAAATTAAAAGATTTCAATTAAAATTAAAATTAAAATTTCATAAAAAAATTTTGATTGTTAAAGTAAATTGATCATTATTTTATTCGCGCGCAATACATGTGGAGGAGAATAATTGGATGAAAAAAAAAAGATAAATGAATTTAACATTGATAAATTATCTTTTGTTTTGATTAGTTAAAAAATAATATAAGAGTTTATTATTATTTAAGAAATCTGTAATTTGATTTGTAAGATTGGTTTTCTATTTAAAATTAAATTTTACTTTATTAAGTAATATAAATTATTAAAATTTTTTAATCTAATTAAAAATTAAATTAATCAAACTAGACTTAAAAAGAGATTTTCATCCATTAATCTTCTATTTGGATTAAAAATTAACTTTTAAATAAGACGAATTTGGGATTCATAGCACAACGTAAGGCTTGCTTTGGAAGTCAACTTTTTTTTTTTTTTTTTAAGTGCTTGGAAGTTAAAATTTAGTTTTTAGATTTTTTAATTATTGATTTGAAATACTTAATTAATATGATTATTAAATTAATTTTTTAAAAATAATAACTAAGTATTTAAAATTAATATTTTTTTTATTATATGTGATTAACCTGTGATTTCTTTTAAATCATAATTTTTTTAAAAGAAATTTATCTTTAATTTATTTAGCTTTTTATGTAAGTATTAAAGAATTTAATAATATTTAAATTCTATTGCCAATTGGGTAGTTTAATTAGTATTTCTTCATCTTTAAAGTGTAAGGATTAAGGAAGACTTAAACTAATATATATATATATATATATTAATTTTTAAAATTTTAAATTATTGATTAGAAATATTTAATTAATATAACTATTAAATTAATTTTTTAAAAATAATAATTAAATATTTAAAATTATTATTTCTTTTATAATATGTGATTAACCTGTGATTTCTTTTAAATCATAACTTTTTTAAAAGAAAGTTGTCTTTAATTTACTTAGTTTTTTGATGTAATTAGAAAAGAGTACTCAAGGATTTTTAATAAAATTTAAATTCGATTGTCAATCAGGGGCAGTAGTCAAGGATTTAATAAAATTTAAATTCTATTGTCAATCAGGAGCAGCTTGATTATTGATTGTTATTCTTTTACCTTTTAAGGTGTAAGGATTGAGAAGGTCTTAAGTTTAAATCTTTTTATTTACTCTATTAATTTTAAAATTTAAATTCTATTATAAAAAAAAATAAAAGTTGAATACATAAGTTTATCTTTAGAATTTAATCAAAAATTTTAGTGGCATCTTAATATTTAAAAATGTTTTATCTCACATATCTTAATTTTGAAAAAGTGAAATTAAGATAACTCTATGATTCCAATTAGCAGGGAGCATGAATATGCGAATAAGAGATTGAGAGTTAAAAAAAAATACTTATAAGGAAAATAAAATAAAAAAATTCATAAGAATAAAATAAATTTATTAAATTAAAGGATAAAAATATCCAAAGCAAATGGTTCAACCATTTTAATCTCATTGTGAGTCTCAAATGGGTGTAATATGTGATTCTTCTTTTGCTTGGTTAATATTTCTTTATAGTTAGGATGAAAACTACAATTTTTTCTTCTGATACAAAGAATTTTGACTTTGCCTAACATACAAACGATTGATGATCTAAGCCCGTCAAAGCCAAATGTTACTGGATCTAGCTACATGACAAAAGCTAAATGAAGTAAAAAGCAACATATTAACTATCCTACATAATGTTAGTTTTTAAACTTCCATAAGGTTTAATTCAGGATATTCAAAAGCTTTCTGCTAAATTTTGGTGGTGTAACTCCCTCGACAAGTCTAACATTATTAGCGATTGAAAAAGCTACTGCTACTATTTTATTCAGAAATGATGCAAGTGCTAGGATATTTTGTTACATTTTAATGCTTGTAATCTTTCATATCTTAGTTAAGTTATTGAAAGTTTGGTAAACAAACTTTAGTTTAACTTGTTGTATATATATGTTAAAGCTAATCATGAAAATCTCATCCTCCTTTCAAAAAAATTTCAAATATTCTGTTTTCTTTTCAAAAAAAAGCTCTTTTCTCCAACAAGTGGTATTAGAGCAATCTTGATCTTAAGGGACTATGTGAGTGTTTGAGAGAAAACCACCAAACTAACCATAAAACACTTAGCTTTTTGTTAGTATTCTTCACTTCCAATGGCTTCCAGCAGTACCTTTCTGTCATCACCTCACTTCAATAGTGAAAATTACCATGTTTGGGTTGTCAAAATGAGAGCTTATGTCAAAGGTCTTGGACTATGGTAGTATGTATAGGAAAACAGAACACCTCTTCCACTATGATAGAATCCAACTTTGAATCAGATAAGGCAACATGAAGAAGAAGTTACTAAAGCTCCAGAGGCCCTATCCTATATCCATGCAGCTATTACAGATCCTATCTTCACTAGGATCATGGCATGTGAGACAACACATGAAGCTTAGGAGAAGTTGAAGATAGAGTTTCAAGGATTTGAAAAAATAAGGCAAATGCAAGTGTTTAATTTGAGAAAAGAGTTTGAGCTACTGAGGATGAAAAACACTGAGAAGGTGAAGGATTATGTTGACAGAGTTATAAAGGTAGTAAATCAAATCAAGTTGTTGGGAGAAGAGTTGGAAGAGAAGAGGATTATGGAGAAGGTTATGCTAACTCTTCCTAAAAAATATGAAGTAAAACTTTCTTCTCTTAAAGACTCTGGGGACATGTCTCAAATCTCCTTAACTGAGCTTTCAAATGCTTTACGAGCCATTGAACAGAGAAGAGCGTTTAGAGAATAAGAGAGTATTAGAGAGCAAGCACTTATTCTGACTTAAAAATTAAGATCACATGAAGGAGGATAAAAAAACTAACAAACTGAAAAGAAGGATAGTAATAACAAGAATGGCAGAAGGAAAGTCAAAACTTTTCACAAGATAAGTATCCACCTTGTCCTTCTTATAAAAAAACAAACCACAACGAGAATTACTATTGGTATAGGCTTGGAGCTCAGTGTAAGACCTACAAACAATTTGGTCACACTAAGAAGGTATGCACAGCAAATCAAAAATTGCATCCACAAGCTTAGCTTGCATAAGCCACTGAAAACTTAGAAAGTCATAAAGAGTTGTTTGCTACTACAAAATTTAAAAAATGTGATGTTCCAATTAAAGCTGAAAATGCATGGCTAATTGATAGTGGCTGTATTCATCACATGATAGCAAGCTTGAAGAGTTTTGAAGGCTTGGACACTAGTTACTCCTTAAAAGTCAAAATTGGAAATGGAAGACTTGTTGATGTCAAAGGCAAAGGAGCTGTAGCTGTGCAAACTTCTTTAGGTACAAAGATTATTCCATATGTTCTTTAAGTTCCTGAGATCAATCAAAGTATACTTTCAGTTGGTCAACTGTCAGATAAAAATTATACTCTAGTGTTTAAAGATAGGACCTATAAAATCAGTGATCCTACTGGTATGAAGATGTACTCAATCAAAATGAAGAGAAGAAGCTTTCCTTTAGATTGGAAAACAACTGAGAATGAAACCTATCTTAGTATTAAAGAAGACCTGTCTGTGGCATAAGAGATTTGGTCATACAAATCTCAAATCATTAAAATCACTACAAAGCAAAGATTTAGATGTTGGTTTGCCATTTGCAGCTGATAACACTGGTGTTGTGAGGCTTGTCAATTTAG